>NC_143555.1:62500-362500 GCF_054136105.1 Typopeltis vanoorti | reverse complement strand
ACTGATTTGGAGGAAAATCGTAAACAGGAAGTTAGTAATGATGTAAATTTTTCATGTAGTACTATCATATCCTGCACACCCTTTGAGGGTATATATCAGAATTTTGATGATAATGAACTTTATAAGCCTTTCAAACCAGAATTTCAATTTACTTTTTTTTTGCAATTGCAAGCATTGCAATAATATCAATTTTTGTTGGTCACCATCAGTACTAATTTATCTGAGTAATCTCTAGCTTCATTTATCTCTTAGTGATTTCTAACCAAACAAATATCAGGACACTTGAGCTTTAATGTGATACAGTCTTTTTTTTTTTCTCCCACCAGAGGTTAGGCCAGTAGTGTTAATAGTTGACCAAATTAGTGACTTTTGCATATTATGTAGATTGTAATGTAGGTTGACTTAATGCAGAAATGAAAAGGGGTAATCTTATTGTTAAATTACTCTTGATCAGAAAACATGTCATAACTTTTTTCGCTTAGTTATATTATAAATTAAAGATGCCAATAATTTATATTCTTGGTTTAATCCTTTATCCAACTGTAAGAATGTGTGCTTTGCATGATGGAATACTAAGGCAGTTGATGTGAGGTTATTAGCCTTTACCTACAAATAGCCCTTTCGCAAACATACCACACATTGAAACATGCCAGCCTGATGGATCTCTGGCTTTCTCTGTTTACAGAAAACCAACCCATAGAGGTAGATATATTCACCAACAATCACACCACCACCCCTCACAACAATATGGCATTATAAAAACCATATATAACAGGGCTAAATTAATTCTCTTCAGATAAGAATGCCCTCACTACTGAACTTAACCATATCTTTAACACCTTAGCCAAAAAATATTAAAACCAGTTAACCACAACCTACTTCCCCCTTCATAACAGAGATTTTGATTAATCTGTTACCATTCTTTATGTCCGGGTCACAAAGACCAGTCACTTTTCCTATAGACCTACCTGGAGTATACCAGTTCCCTTGGAGTTGTAAACTGTCCTGCTATGGCCAAACAGACGGGACAGCTCATATCAGGATATCTTGAATACAAAAACTACATCCGATTTCACCAATACAGCCACCCAGGACTTGCAGACCATGACTAGATACCCACCACAATATGTTGGAAGAAAGCCACTTTACTACATCACAGCAAATATAAAAAAAACTCCCCAAACCTGAACAAATTTGAGTGCATGAGACTGCCCCAAATGTGGGAAGCTTACATCAGCCCAACAGCCAAGATAACCCAATTTAGCCTACAAAGGGGCACCTTTAGGACTCTAGGACCAATGTGCCTTCTTCAGCCTCATTTGCTCGTTGTTAGTGCCTGCATGCACATATCATAGTTTTATGTTCCCAGAAGATGGCATTGTAACATTGCCAAAATATTGGAAGGTACTGATTAAAGTTTTTTAATTAATATTTGAGTATATGTTGCCATTTCCTGAAAAATTTAGTTGTATATATATTTACATGATTTATTTATTGATATAGAATGTATAGTAGATGAATGTCATTGCCCAGTGTGGGACTAATCCTGCTTATTGGAGGTATGAAATTTCATTTCATGCCTCTAAATTGCACATTTGGTTTCTCTCTACAGTAAGCTTTTCCAGATTGTGTAAGCCTTTGCCCTCCAACAGTACTAATGTATAATTAAGTGGATATTGAATCCAACATTATTTCGGATGTTGGATTCAATATCCACCATCTTGAATCCAACATCTGAATTGTTGGATTCAGATGTTGGATTCAGATTAGCAGAATATAGAAACTACAAGAGTTTCATGCCAAATATAGAAACTATAAAAGGCTATAGAGACTATATATTCGGCTATGAAATAATGTTGGATTCAATATCCACTTAATTTGAATAATTTTGTGTCGCCGAAGTGAAGCCTTTTTGGCTCTCTTTTTCACTAATGTATAAGTTTACAAACCTTTTCATGGATGAGATTCGCATAAATTAAATTTAAAGAGTAATGGGGAAAACAAGGCTTTTATGAGGGAGAGGGTTGAAAAGTTCTGATTAACACCTAGAACAAAAATTATATTAAAGCAACTGATAAATTATGAGAAAGAACATATCTTAAAACCCTTTAACTCCCATGTTTCATTAAATTGTAATTATTTGTTCTTTTCTTTTAGGATATATAAGAAGATATGTCAGAAGTTTTGAAGAAATTCAAAGACACAGAGGTGCAGGCCGTCATATAGTTCTTCGTGCTGCAAGAAACGTGTGCCACTGAGATTCACCAAACTTTGCGTGAAACTACATAGTACCCAGGGAACAGTTGGGGTCATTATTCACCAACATCTGGACTGCAGATGCTCCCAGTGAAGTGGCGTTCAAATGTTCGAGTCCCCAAACATTTGAATGCTAACAAAAAGAGAGAACGTGTGTTAATAGTTGACCAAATTAGTGACTTTAGCATACTATGTATGCTAAAGTCACTAATTTGGTCATTAATTAAATAAAAGTCACTAATTCTCTCATTGTAATGTAGGTTGATGTACAGAAATGAAAAGGAGTAACCTTATTATTAAATTACTTTGGATCAGAAATCAATGTCAAAAGTTTTTTCACTTAGTTATAAGGATTTGGGAATTTTGGGTCATTTTGAGAAATCAGATGCAACTGCTTTGGCTTATATTGTGACTGTTGAAACATGGCTTCATTAGTATGATCCAGTGATCAAATAACAGTTAATGGAGTGAGGACACAAAGGTTCTCCATGGCCAAAGAAGTTTCGAACATAAAAGTGTCTTTTGGGATATAGATAGTGTAATCCTTACCATGTACCTTAAAAAAAAAAAAAAAAAAAAAAAAAAAAAAACTGTTAACAGCAGCTGTTTATAGAACTCTGAAAGAGGTGCTGAAGGAAATATGCTGTTGGAAACTGAGCAGAGGCATTTTGCTTTTGCAAGACAGTGCATCTGCTCACAATGCTCACAAAACCCAACAGTTTCATGAGCATTTCCTGTTCCCAAATTTAAAGAAACACTCGAAAGGAACAAAATTTATCATGGAGGATGAAGTCATATCTGTAATTGAGGACTAGTTTGTGGAACAAGGGAAAGACTTTTTTTTCTCAGAGGATTGCAAATGATCCAGCAGGTATTTTACATATTCTCTACTTGGAGAATATGTAAAATAATGTGCAAGTTGGATCTACCTCAATTCCTTCATGGTGATTATCACAACTTTGCAGCACATCTATCTCATAGTGGGAATTCCTGCACATTATAGTTCCTGCACAACTTCCATAGTGGCTTCAAATTTTTCCTGTTTTCAGTTTTACATAGTTTGATTATTTATGTATATTTTCTCCTAGTGTAAGGAAATGTGCTTATATTAGGAGAAAATGTGAACTACCTTCATAAAAAAAATTACTTGCATGTCACAGGATATGTATATTGTATTGCATCTTGATGGATCACTTTCCATACTGGTGGAAAGTGAGGCAAGTTTCAACTTGATGCAAAGTCAAATGCATATATAATGCAAATAGCATAGGCATTTAAAATTTGAAGCAAATGGTCACAATAATTAATTGTCTTTTTTTTTTCAGTTATGTGACAAACAGCCACGTATAATATTTTAATAATGTACACATATTTAAATTATTGTAAAAAATTCTATAGATCTGTAAGAAATATGTCTGATGTCTCTAGAGGTCATCAAGAGATTAATAGTTTTTTTTTAAAAAAAGACCACTACACATGATTATCATTGATATTATATAAGCACTGATATATTTTCTTATCAGTTGTAGACATATTTTACTAGGCTAATCAAAACTAATTGTAAGCATTGTTTTTTTAAGTAATTACCTGTTTTTTTTATATATCATGTAATCACTCGAGAGGCTGTAATATCAAGCCAACAAATTATTAATCCTTACTTTCCTCACTTATCTTTACTATCTGTTACTAATGATAAACTATAGCTGATAATGCTGACTTGAGCAAATCATTCCCATAGTAGTAATATATTAACTATGTCTTTTAATCTATCCAAGACAGTGAATATAAAATGTCATTTTGTCAGCTGCAGACAACAAAAAAAATTTAGCTCACCTTGTCTATGTTATCATGGCTGTCCGCATGAAGGAGAGAAGCTGGTCAGTTACATGATTTCCATACACGGCTTTTTTTAATATCCACTTTCTAGGTTTAGACATGGATATGGAATATATTTAAAAAAAAAAAAAAAAAACCTAACTACATCTGCTTAAAAATTCCTTATATAAATATTAGTAAGCAGTTATATTATTGAAACTATGAGGGATTTCAAACGTTTTGCACAAACAAGCACAGAGTAAAAACATTTTGTGCTAATTTCTGTTTTAGGTGTTCTCTTTCATAACAAAACAATATAACACATAACAAAATTCAGTAATGAAGCAAGAATCTGACTTGGGTTGGATATTGTACAATGACCACTGTTCATACATCAAAACATGCTTCACACAAATTAGATGATCTTATGGAAGAGTTTGGATAGCAAATACTACTTTGCGACTTGTACAGTCCAGACATGAAGCCTCCAGACTTCAGTTTGTTCCCAAATTTAAAGAACCACTCCATCAGAAGTTCTTCACTGTCATTGATGAGGTTTTTGCAAATGTGATGTTTTATCAAATACATTAACAAGAAGTTTGTCCACAGGAATACAGTCCCCACTAAATGTTGGGCAGGAGTGATAATAAGGTGGAACTAAGATTATATTGAAGGATTTTAAATGTATTTTATTACACAAATGCTTTTAAAAGTTACTGCATTGAAAGGAGATCTCACTTATAATTCAACTTATCTGAAAATAGTGACAGAATTCTTAGAAGTTATTTTTCTTGATAAAACTAGTCTTACTTGAAAATGGTAAGCATTTTCAAGTAAGGGGGCAGAGCTGACTACTACCGGGTGCGTCCCCACGTGGCGAATCGGGGAACAGCCTTCAGATATGGAGGCTAGCTGCGATATAAGCAGAGCAATCTGGCGAATAAGCAGCCATGGACCAACAGTGACTGAGCCACTGAGCGAGTGAAACTTAAAACCTTGGTGAGGTTTTAAGTTTCACTTAAAACCTCACAAAGCCCAATGACAACTCGGTGACATGGCGAGTAGTTCCGCCATTAAATAAGCACCTGCTGGGGTCACTGCCCCTGACATTGGGAAGCAGCATTGTCAGTACTGACACAAGGTTGAAGCCAAATGATGACGGAAAAGCTTGTGATCAGAGATTTGCAGATGGCAATATGATAATATTGTGTACGTCTAAAGCAAAAGGAGAAACTACTTCTCTACCTTATCTCCAGAACAACCACCATGGCGAGCAAACCCTTACAATTGGCCCCAAGTTCCCGGTGTCCCTTAAATGGGACAGGGGTGCGAAGAATCTCCGGGCTCAAAATGGTGTCCACTTTTAAAATTGCAACTTGGAATGTCAGAACTCTGTATGAAGCTGGCAAATTAAGAAATGCCACAAGAGAAATGAAGAGGCTGGGCATCCGGATTTTGGGAATTTGCGAGACAAGATGGCCAGGATCTGGAAAGTGTTAACAAGATAATACGACAATGTATTACTCTGGGGAATGATGAGAACAAACATCGACATGGTGTAGCTGTAATAGTAGATGAAGAAATCAATAAATCAGTAATAAATTGGATTCCATTTTCTGAAAGGATAATGCTGTTGCAACTTAAGGGAAACCCCATTAACATAAAATCATCCAAGCTTATGCACCCACAGCTGACAAAAGTGAAGATGTTGAAGAGTTTTATGAACACCTAAAAGAGATTAAAAACCTAACAAAGAAACGACAGAGGAGATCGCCTAGCCAGTTCTGTCAGGAAGAAGATCTAACAATAGCAAATACCTGGTTTAAACTTCCACCCAGAAGACTGTACACTTGGAAATCGCCTCAAGATAACCAACATAACATTGTCAGAAATCAAATTGATTATATACTGATAAATAAAAGATTCCACAGTAGTATAAAGAGTGCAAAGACTTATCCTGGAGCAGATATCTCATCAGACCACAATCCCATAGTTGCAGAAGTACGTCTTAGATTAAAATTAGCTAAAAAATCACAAAAGAAGAAAAAGAAAATTGATGTAGAAAAACTGAAAGACCCGAACATAAATAAAAGTGCCAAGACACAGCTTAACCTGCGATTATAACAGATTAACATTGAAGAAAATAAAAGTGTGGAATCTCTTTGGAATAGCTTAAAGAATGCATCGTAACAACAAGTATTGAAGAAGTAGGTTATGTGAATAATATAAAACAACAGGAATGGATGACAGATGAGATTCTTTCTCTTATTGATACAAGAAGAATGTACAAAAACAAAAACCTTGCCAGGTATACAGAAACACATAACATCATCAAGAAAAAAATGAAGCCAAGGAAAATTGGATGAAAAATTTATGTACTGAAATTGAACTGCTTCAGAAGAAACATGATAATTTCAATCTGTATAAGAAAATCAACGAAATTTCTGGAAAACTGAGGAAAAAGCAAATGTCTCTAAGAGACAAAAATGGAAAAATTGTTCTAGAAGAAGAGAATAAAGCACAGATTTGGATAAAATATGTAACAGAACTTTTCAATGATACTAGACAGAAGCCTATAAATATAAAAGATAACATTCAAGGACCAGCAATCATGAAATGCAAAATAGAGAATGCTATATGAACAAGTAAAACAGGAAAAGCCGGTGGACCAGATGGTGTGCAAACAGAATTTTTAAAATTAATAGAACCAGATAGCATCAAACTTCTTGAAAAACTATTTAATAAAATATATGAAAGTGATGAATTTCCATCAGATTGGCTCAAATCTACATTTATCACTGTCCCAAAGAAACAGCGAATTCCTGTGGTGACTTCTGACTTATTAGTCTAATGAGCCAAACATTAAAAATAATTTTGAAAATAATTCAGAATTGTATTTATAGAAAAAGTGAAGAAACTCTAAGTGAAACACAATTCGGCTTCCGGAATGGTTTTGGTACTAGAGAGGCCCTTTTCTGTACCCAAATATTGATACAAAAATGCATAGAAAAACAGAAATCTGTCTTTATGTTTCATAGATTTTGAAAAAGCATTCGACAAAGTCAGACACACTAACTTAATAGAAGTCCTTCAACAAATAAGGCTAGACGAACAAGACATAAGACTTATAACAAATCTGTATTGGAATCAGTCAGCTACCGTTCAATTAGACAACATTACCACCAGTGATATTAACATCAAAAGAGGAGTGAGACAAGGATGTGTGCTCCCACCACTCCTGTTCAACATATATGCAGAGGTAATCTTTAAAAAAGCATTGGAAGAATGTTCAGAGGGAATCACAATAAATGTTATTCATATGCAGATGACACATATCTTCGATATGCAGATGACACCGTGCTAATTGCAGATAATATTATGGATCTCCAAAAACTCGTTGACAGAGTATACATAGAAAGCCAAAGAATGGGAATAAATATAAACATCAACAAGACAAAATACATGATCATCAGCAAACATCCAGCCTCATCAATGAAACTGACACTCAATGGGAAAAATATTGATCAAGTGTCAAGATATAAATATCTTGGTTGCTGGCTTAATGAATGGTGGGATCCAGAAATAGATATAAAGACAAGGATTGAAGTCGCACGGCAGTCCTTCATGAAAATGAGAACACTATTCTGCAATAAAGACCTAAACATGGAAGTCAGATGCCAAATGCTGAAATGCTACGTGTGGTCTATTCTGCTCTATGGAGTGGAAACATGGACATTGAAGGCGACAGCCATCAAGAAAATCGAAGCCTTTGAGATGAAGGCTATACAGAAGAATGCTAAAGATATCATGGACAGAAAAAATTTCCAATGAAGATGTCTTAAAATCCATTGGCAAAGCTAAACATCTTGTACAAATAATCAAGAAACGAAAAACATCATATCTTGGCCACATCATGAGAAACAGCAAATACCAACTTCTACAAACTATTTTGATAGGAAGAATTGGTGGCAAAGGAACTAGGGGAAGAAAAAGAATATCATGGTTTGACAACATCAAGACGTGGACAGGAAACAGCAGTGCACAACTGCTCAGATTAGCACAAGAGTGCAGTTTATTCGCCAAGATGGTCGCTGACCTTCGATAGAAGATAGCACAATAATAAGAAGAAGACTTGAAAATAATTTATTACATATGTTGTAGAAGTATATTCTTTGATGTTCTTCATATGTCGTGGAGGGGGGCGTTGTGAAGATACGAAAAATTAAAATGAAATTAATTACTATTCCTAGATGAATTTGAAATCAGTGAGCTGTTAGAATTCTATAAAATATATACATCTTCAAGGTCTACCTTTCCTAATTGGGTTGTGGGGGCAGCAGCTGCAAGAGGAACTTCCAATGGTCACGATCCTCCGCCACCAAGCTCAAGTGTTCTGGTGGGATTCCCAAACGTGTCCACCCAAGGTTTTGGATATAATCTATTCAGTGAGTCCTTGGCCTTCCACCCTCTGGCTTGGAAAAGAGGGCCTGCTGAGGGAGCCTCTCTTGTGGCATTCTGACCAGGTGCCCGTACCAACGAAACTGATCTCTCAAAACGGAGAAGCAGCGGTTGAGTATCGAGGGTTTTCTGAATTGCAGAGCTTCTAACTGTCGAGTAATGTCAGCCCTGCAACCCCTCGAAGGAACCTTATTTCTGCTTGGGTTTGTGTCCGCATTCTTTCGGTCGTTACCCAACTCTCGTGACCATAGGTGAGGATGGCGGACAAAGACTGTATTGAAGACAGCCAGCTTTGCTGTCTTCAATACAGCAAACGGCAAAGCTCCCGCAATATTGCTCTTGCTGAGCCAATCTACGTCCCACTTTTCATCACTCGTGAATATGGACCTAAGGTATTTAAACTTCGCCACCTGCCTCAGTGGGACTCTGCTCACACATAAAGTGCACTGGGATGGTTGTCTTGAAACCACAAATGTTTCAGTTTTGGCCACACTGACCTTCATTCCGGCTTCTGCACAAACAGCTACAAACCTATCCAGGGTCTGCTGAAGATCATCTGTGGAAGAGCTATGCAGAACTAGGTCGTCTGCAAAAAAGCAGACGTCCAATGCTACATCTTCCAATTCTGACATGCTCACTGCCTTGGTTGTACCTAAATCCAGTCCATAAATTTTATGAAAAGGAGGGTTGACAGAACACACCCTTGGCGGAAGCTAATGGAGACTGCGAAAGGTTCAGATTTTGTGCTGTTTACCCTGACACAAAACTCCAGGCATTCATACAAGGACTTGATGGCAGCTAATAGTTGGCCATCCGCTCCATATGCCTGTACTACTTGCCAAAGTTTATCCTGAGGAACCCAGTCATATGCCTTATCCAAGTCTTCAAAACATGTGTAGATTTCTCAAAGATTTCTCAAAGACTTGCCTTAAAGTGAAGATTTGGACAGTTGTGCTTCTACTAGGACGAAAGCCACACTGTTCTCCCTGGAACTTTGACTCAACTATGTGCCTGCACCTTCTTTCTAAGCACCTAGCATGCACTTTCCCAGGCAGACTGAGCAGAGAGAGAGAGAGATGCCATGATAGTTGCTGCAATCCATCTGGTCTCCCTTCTTGAAGATTGGTATTATTATGCCTGTCTACCATTGCTTTGGTGCTCTCCCAGATATCCAAGCAGCCTGACACACTCGAGTCAACCAGAGAACACCGTCTCGATTTAAGGCTTTTAGCATTTCAGGCCGAATTTCATCATCACCAGCAGCCTTGCCCAATTTTATTGCAAAATGGACCTCTTCTGCTGTGAGACTAGTCATAACCCCGATCTGCACCTCTTCGATGTCCACAACCGCTGGGCCACCTGGGTTAAGAAGGCTCTCAAAGTATTCCCTCCATTTGTGGAAGATATCCTTCTCAGTTGTTAACTGAGAAGGATATCCTGCACCATCAGAGGCCTTAATTGCCCTTGCTGTGCATGATTTCCTCCCTCGAAGGTGGCGGATGGTCTGCCAGAATACTTTGTTCCTATTTGCATAGGATGAGTCTAATCTTTCTCCATAGGATTCCCAAGCCTTCTGCTTTGCTCTTTACTGCCTCAGCAGCAGCTTTTTGCACCTCAGCATACTGGAAATGCATCTCAGGTGACCTGACCCTAAGCCATGCACTTTCCCATGTAAGGTAGGCCTCCTTTTTTTGCCTGGACAGCTTGTTGGACTTCTTGGTTCCACCACGGTGTCCTTTTCTCACTGCCCGTTGCCATGCCGAGCCACTTTCTGCCACAGCATGAGAGTGCAGAGACAGTGACAGCTGTTCTGAACAGCTCCCAGTCCTCCTCTATAAAATATTAAAATTTAAAATCCTCTTGGGTACACACAGTGCTGTGAGACAATTCATTAGCTTGTTGAGAGAGTAACCAAAGGAATAAGAGGAAACCATCTGCTCTGGTTACAACCAGAGAGGAAATTGGTGGGCCAGTTTCAAAGGACAGAAGGTATACTGTAAGTTTGGTAAGTAGGCCTTTATGCAAGAGGTGATCAGGTGTCTCCTAGAAATCTCAAGAGTGACCACACAATTTTCTCCAATCTTTTCATTGTATCTAAAGGTGGATAAGGTTGGCTAGGAGTTGGAAATTGGCAGGCTTAATTGATTGGTGTTAATTATTAATAATTAATTGGTAGGCTTCCAAGTAGTGAAAAGTTAGTATTGATAACTTTCTCCATTATTTTCAAGAGAATTGAGATGAGAACAGCATACTCATTTATCATCCTTTCCTGTGTTGGACTAAATTTATGCTTTTATTTCATGCTCACAGCATGTAAGCATGGAAGACAATATAGGATTAGTATTACAGTAATTCTGAAGCACAGATTTTGAGCACTGTTGAGTGAATTACCATCTGGACAAAGAGCCTTGTTATTAAGAATTCTGATGTCATGAGATGGTCTTAGTAGTGTTAGGTGATTTATTTTGGTTATCTATACAAGAGTTGGAACAGAACACTGATGCCTGGAGATAAACTAAGCCTTATATTTGGTTTATGTTAGAATGGTGCTTTTTAGTGTGCATTTGTATATGAGAAAGAGAGAGAGGAGCGTAGTGGAGCATGGAAGGGCACAACTTGCACCTAGTAGACTTGGAAAGGATATTAAGGCTTGACTGCCTTTTGTTTGAGCAAAATGCATTTGGCAATTTGTGTGTGTTTGGCACTTTTCAAAGTCAGATTTGTATTTCTTGATGGTTTTACAAATTGTAGCATAGGTTTATTGATTGAGCTGCTTTTTTAAAATATGACAAATCTCACCCATGAAAGGCTATAAGGACTAGATAATCTGGAATCCTATGTTACAAACCAAACTTGAACTTTTTCGAGTCACACTAAGCAGGAATGGGTGGTTACAGGTAAAGTGATGAAATTCATCTACTACACCTAAAGGCACAAACATCCATGAACAGCCTCTTGTTTTGTTGAAGAACTGATACACTATCCACTTCATGAAACAGACTAAGCAAGTTGAGATATGTCAATTTTTTTTTTTAAACTGCTTTGAACACACTAGTTGGAGAACTTAGGCTTGGAACATTTAAGAGAGAGGTTTGAATGAGCTGGGTATGAAGGTCCTGATTCCAGCAAGGATTATTTCAGTCATTGGGCTGGAGCAGGTTTTGGACAGAGAATAGAAACAATAATCAGTTCATGGTTGCAAAAATCGCAGGTTATCCCATTTTTATTTATTTAATATTTTTATATTACTCTCATACACAAAAAGTCTATAACAAATAAATTCCATATTTTGGAAGGAGTCAGGAGTAATCTGTTGATATTCTTCTTGAACTTTATGGTGGATGCTGTTTCACAGAATTGAGGTAGGTGGAATGAAATATGATTGGGCGTAGTAGTTTCATTGAGTATGCAGCTTGGTGTAAAGGGATGTTGAGTAGCTGTTGCTTGAGTTTCTGTAGATCTGGCAGAACTGGGAGGCATAATGAATGTTAGTTCTGCTGAACAACGGCCATGGAAATATCTGTAGAAGAGACATAATGTAGAAACTGTTTTTTCTATGGAAAAGTGGCTGAAGATAGTCTGTAAGTGAGATGTGCCATTCATCAACCAAATTGTCCTTTGCTGAACAACATAAAGAATTTTTATGGAAGTCTTAGTGTGCCATCCCAAACACGAGAGCAGTATTCCAATGTTTGTCGGATTTGGGATTTATACAGAGTAACTGTTCAGTAGAGAAGTACTGTCTTGAACTAAAAAGGATGTCAAATCTTTTGGAAGTTGATGGTGCTATAGAAGTGATATTATTATGCCAGGAAAGGTTTGAAGTGAGTCAGTCCAAGAAGAGAGATTTAGTCTTAACAGTTGAGCTGAGAATTATTAAAAATAAGTGGACAAGATCTAAGGTCTTTATTTGTAAAGAAAAACAAAACTGCGTTTTGGAAGCATTAAAGTCGACTTGGTTGTTTTCATCCAATTAAAGCTACTATGGAGATCAGTGTTCAGGATACTCATTACAAATGATCTTGAGGCTTGTGATGTCCGAGCATTGCAAGGCTTGTCATATGAGTAGAGTGTACTATCATCAGCAAAACTAATGATTGGGTTTGCAGTCAATGAGAGCAGGTCATTTATATAAATCTGGTAGAGAATGAGTGAAATGACAGCTGAGGGATACCAGCATTAATAGGAAAGTCTAAAGAGAGAATATTACATGTAAGGATCGATCTGAGAGAAAATGGCATTCCATTTATGTTAAGACAAAGGCAGTCCAAATGACGATAACTTATTGAGAAGCCCTCTATTTCTATCAACAGCCTTGAAGATAAGAGCAATGGCACAGGTTTCTCCAAACCTTTCCATGGAATGGGTCCAGAGGTGCATGGTGCCTCTGTGGATCTAGATTGGCAAAATCCATACTAACAGTCACTAATTAGATGGCAGGTCTCCAAATGTTGAAGAATCTTCTAAAACATCCAACTGTTGACAACCCTCTCCATTACTTCAGACAAAACTGATGAGAGAGAAATAGGTCAATAGTTTAATAGCAGACATTTATCACCTATTTTGGGAACTGGTTGTATATAGGCTTTCTTCCATGCTGTAGGGTGGATGGCAGCTGAGTACATTTGAGTGAATAGATGATGAAGAACTGGTGTTGGTTTGGGAGCATATCTCTTGATCACAATGGGTAGAAGCCCATCAGGACCAGCTGCCTTTATGGTATCCAAGTTATTCAAGAAAGGATGAAGAATAACCTTCTGCCAAAAAGATACCAGAATCCAACGATACCATTAGGGTGAGGTAGAGGAGGTAGTGCAGATAGACCAAAGTTGCACCCAACATGGAAGAAGAATTTCATCGTCCAGTATGAGACCGCTGTCCTGCTTATTGGAGACCTGAAATGTTTTGGAAAAAAGTTCTGTTTGGTCTCTAAATGTAGTTTCCAAACTATGTAAAAAATAAATTAAAAAATACAAAATATATAAAATTGATACGGCCTGTGTAGCTCAATGGAAGTGTGCTTGCATCCGCTGCGGTTGGTCGCTTAAAGTTAGACTTAGGTTAAAGTCTAAGTCGCCAAATGGAAGAACTTTTTCTAAGCCTATCTTAGACCGTTTCCCAAGTTAGTCGATCAAGGCAAGCGGGTTTTTACTCCCAGAAACTGGTTTTTCATCCCATAAAATCAAGAAAATCGACTATAGTACCCACATTATTTCACACATTAACATATCCTGTTAGAGTTAGGCACCAAGAGATGGCAGCACTTGTTTGCTGGTCTCTTCATCAGTAGCTCCCTATAATTAGTGATAGACATGGGCCAGCTATCTCTGATTGGCTACCCAGTGGAGATTGAACTGCCCATTCAGTCTCCAAAAGCTAGATAGTGTATAAAGGCCTTGCCTACTCCCTATAAGGGAATAAAAAGGTGTTAGCTGATTTATTTATTTATTTTAAAATTGATAAAAATGGGGAAAAAAATCGTTAACCCATTCACAGTATAAAATATACTATAGGTTTGCAAATAACCTTTCATGGGTGGGTGCAACATAAAAATATACAGCTTTGGCATGACTACCAGTGGTACAAGCAATAAGTTTTCTACATTTATCTTTGTTTAATTTAGATTTTGCCTTTTTGGTGATGATTTTAAGTGTTTTGGCAGTTGTGTAGGCTGTGAAGGAAGCTGATGTTTTGGTCTTGAGTCACCCTGGCACACTTTTTGGAGAATCATGGTTTAGATATAAGTTGGCAAATTTGAACAGTGAGGAATAAAAGCTTCCATTCAAGCATGGATTATTTCAGTAACAAGATCAAAATGGGTATCTGGATAAGAAGAATGTAAACAGTAGTCTAATCATGGAAAGGAGGAGTAAAAGTCACCTAAGTCCTCCCACTTGGATCATATTGTGATCAGATTCAAGTTTCATCTCTGAACATCCTTCAGTCATTCACAACCTCCTGTATGGCTGAAGGAAGGATGTTCCACCAGAGATGAAACTTGGATTAGACTGATCAGAATTACCAAGAGCAGCAGTCACTGAACAGAGTACATGGAAGGAGAACTAGTTAAGAGATACAGAGTTGGGTGATTGAAGAGGATTGTCAAGAATGCTGGTAGTGGAGATGATCTGTTTTAAGTCATTGCTTACAGCAAAAGATTAACTGCAGAGATTAGTAGCTAATCTCTACTTCAAGGAATATTTGGAAGGAGAACTCATTTAAAAAAAAACATCAAGAATATTGGGAGAATGGTAAGGATTATATGGTATTCTAGTTGGATCATAAATGACATCAAATATTTTGGTATATTACATCTCTTTTAGCTTGATCAGGAGAGATAGAGAAGAAAAGCCAATGTGAGTTCTGAATGGGGAAGTGATCAAGGAAGACAAGTTTGCTATTTTAAGTAATTAAATTGCAGTAAATGAAGCTTCAGGTATAAATAATTAGATAGATTATCAGAATTTGGAAGCAGTAAGGACAGCAAATAATGTTATATAGTGTTGCAAAGAAGTTTTGATCCAGAGCAGATCATAATTCTAGACATAATTCTAGGTTTGGCATTCTCTTTTAGAGAATGTCATCTCTCAAATCCCATAGAGCATCTTTTTTTTTATGGAAAGAATCATATAAAGTGAAATTCAGATAGTTGAGGTAGATGATAGTTATTGAATCTACCATTTAGGTTCTGTGAGATCTGGTTTAGATGAATGCAAGTGGTGCACATAATTTATGTTTAAGGCCATGAATGGGGTATAAAAAACATTACCACAGAGACTACAAGTTTGAAAGATTCAAAAAATTTAGTGTAATTTCATCCATGTCATAATGATAATGTGATATCACAAACAAGGAGAATATTTACATGTAAATATTAAATAGCAAATATAATCCAATATCACCAACTCCCAGAGTTGGTGATATTGGAGAATCATTACAGTAGTAATGAATTTTGGTGTGCTGAAAATGAAACCAAGTTAACATGCCCCATAAGGAAACAGAGGCTTGCTAACTCAGAAATTTCCATCTGACATTGTTGAATTATTAAAATTTGTTATTACATCTGGATACTTCACCTGGAAAGAGAAAATTTACAACAAGAGTAAGGAACAGCAATGGGGTCTCCCTCATCACCAAACCTAGCCAACCTCTTTCTAGAACACCTGGAAGAAAAAATTTTCACGTTTAATCCTAAACCAGAAATAAGGCTACGATACGTTGATGGTATCTTTGCTGTCTGGGGTCATTCTGAACAAGAACTACACTTTTTTCCTAGATAAAATCAACATCCTTCATCCACACATCAAATTCACACTTGAAAAAAAATCTCCACAGGATATCTCCTTCCTGGATGTACAAATCCAAAGGAAAGAAGATGTTTCCATCTCCACCTCTTTCTATCGCAAGCCGACATTTTCAGGTCGCTACATTCACAATTCTTCTGCTCACCATCCATCTCAGAAATTTGGCATCATTAGTAATTAGAGCGCACAGATTCTGCTTCTTCGAACGTTCTTTAAACCAAGAATTGGAAATAATCAAAAATACTGCCTTACAAAATGGACAATGCAGAAAATCATCAGTCACTTCCCCACACATCAATCTAGATAACAACAAACCCGTAGGATTCCCATACTGTATGTCAAAGGCATCTCCAAACTTCTTTCAAAAATCTTGAAAAATTATAAACTGGCTGCTACCTACAAACTATTCAACCAAATCCACAATTGGTTACCTTCTCCTAAAAACAAGTTTTCACCTCTTATGCTAGCTGGGGTGTACGAGGTCCCTTGCTCCTGTAAATTGGCCTCCTATGGACAATGTTGTTCAAAAAATGCATTTCTGAATGTCAAGACCATATCTGTCTCATCAAAGTGCAGAAATCTAGCCTTGCACAACATGAAATTACAAACTTCTGCATAGATCTTCATATAAACATGAACATTTATATAAAGAAAGTGCTGAAGCCCTACGTCACAGACCTAATTTGAACCGTAATGATGTTCTTACTATCCCTAACGTCTGGGAAATTGTCATCCTAAATTGCATAACATAATTCTATATATTCTAATTTAATGTAATCATGATTTTTCCCTCCCAGATATATTTAATTTATTTCTATAACACACTATTGCAAGCATAGAGGGATTCCATTGTAAGCATGTGCCTTAACTGTTAATTCCTAGTATTGTTTGAATTAACTGTACTGAAGATGTCCTATGATACTTAGGACGAAATATTTACTTAGTGAAAAATTTTATCACTGTAGTTATGTGTGTGTTTGGTCAAATTTAATTTATCTGTTCTGTCTAAGAGTTTCATTAATTTCAATCATGCCTTTGTTTTGTTAGGAACAGATGCATTTGAAGATGTGAAGATTGAATTAAAGAAAAAAAATATTTGTACTTTTGCAGTTATTCAGAAGGACAGGTATGGTCTATCTTCTCTCTCTCTCATCAAATCAGAGTTATTTAAATGTCAACATTACCATAAGGCAGAAGTGCCAGAATTTAAAGAAATTTGCATTAAAAACAACAACAACAACAAAAAATACAAATACTGACTTATTCAAGTGAGATTTCAAAGAAGAGAAATGACTGACTTCCAAATGTCTCCCCATCCAGAATTTTTTTCCCCAGAGAAGAAAAGAACGAAGCTTTTGTCTTAAACTTGATCCACTTGATAACATTTTTGGTTTCAAATTGAGGTAAAAGTTGTGGGATGAGGAAGGTACGTATTGCCAATATATGTGTCATATTAATATGACACATAAAGGGTCAAAGCTAGATAGCTGGGAGGAGAATTCTACATAGCTTTTCAGGAATGCAGAGAACTGACTGGGCTTCTCACCTAATATCCAGTCCTCACATTCACGTGGTGTGCCTCGTTATTAGATATTCATTGGATACTGAATGAACAAGGATGGGCTGAATTGGCTGACTAAATTGTATTCTGTATTGGCTTAAACCAGAAACAAACATGATTGCGTAAAACATGGTGAAATTTCATGCTGACTGGGACATTGGCCGGTTAAACAAGGGGTTTGGCTCTTTTCCTTAGGAAACAAGGGAGCTATTGGAACAAATTCAATGTCAGCAGAATTGAAGGTAGGGAATGTCCACACAAGAAATACAAATGGTAAACAAGTTGAACCAACAGAAGAACTAGAGAAGTACAACTTTGACATAATGTTACTGAGAAAAGGACTAAAACAGAGTGAAATACTGCTAAATATATGATGTTATATAATATAAAAATAACAGAGCATAGTAGGTAATGGAGCTACCCCTTGCTCCAATTAAAGGCTAAATTTAAAGACTAATATAAAATTTTAATTAATCATCATCATCAACAATCATGGGTCCAATGCCCGTAGGTGTCTGCTGCCATCTTGATATGATTCTTCCATTTGCATTCTGTTTTGTGCAAGATGACTCAATTTGTGTATAGAGTTCCCACACCATTTGACGATGTCATCGCCCCATTTTCTGTTTGGTCTTCCTCTTTTGTTCGTTCCTTCAATCATTCCAACGTTTTTAATTTTCTCTCATCTATGGCCAAATAGACGTAGTTTCCTTTTGATTATTTTCTGGATCAGATTTTCTTTTGTTTGCATTTGTCTGAAGGTTTCCTCATTGTTCACTTTCTGTATCCAGTTTATTCTCAAGATCTTTCTATAACACTTCCTCTCAAATGCCAATATCCTCCTTTCAGATTCTCTCAGGAGTGCCCAGGCCTTGCATCCATAGAGCATGCTGCTGAAGATACAGGTTTCTACAATGCGCAGTTTAGTTTGCATCTTTATAGCTCGGCTCTTCCTTTTTTTGTCCATGGCTTTTAATATAGTTGTTGCTCTGGCTATTCTAATTTTTATCTCTTTTTTTTGGGGTCCTGGTCATGCGTCATGTGGCATCCAAGATATGTGAAATGGTCCACATTTTCCAGTTGAAATCTGTCTATCATAACTCTGTTCAGTCATTCCTGTTGTCCGAATATCATTGTTTTAGTTTTTTCAAAGTTGACATTTATTCTGTATCTTTTTCCTTCTGTTTATAGCGTTTGCAATGTCTGTTCCAGCCTTGTTGCATCTTCTTCAGTCAGGACGATGTCATCTGCAAAGCAGAGGTAGTTTATTCTCATGCCATTTATTGAAAAGCCTCCACCTTCTACTTTAATCTTATCTAGTGTTCTTCCCTGTTGTGTGATGAAGATGATTGGTGATATTGGGTTCCCTTGACTAGTAGCAAACCAATCTCCAGTCTCACCTGCTATTCTGATTTTTGCTGGTGCTTGGCTGTTTATATCTTTCAGCAGGTAGATCAATTTATTGTCCACACACCATAGGATTCCAAGACAGCCCATGTTATATTTTGGTCAATATTATAAAATGCTTTTTGGAAGTCCACGAAACAGTAATATATCTTTTTGTTCTTTCTTCACGCTTTCTCTGCTATTAGTCTTAGTGCAAGTATTTGTTGCACTGTACTTTGGTCTTGTACTTTGAAATTACTGAAGAGTAATTTGTTAAAATGATTAAAATTTATGGTCTAAAGTTAGGGATTTGCATTATATGCAGACCTTAAAAAATATAACATCTTATTAGATTTGCACACACAATATATACTACCTAATGCCTATACAGCCGAATCTACTTGACCCACTCGCATTCGGCGACTGAGCACGCATCGTATTTGTGCATAAAGTCAGTAATGTAAGTAAATCTAATATCCTGCCCCCTTGGCGGGATATTAGCACAGTTATATCGGTTTAACCACAGTTCATTTTAAATATTATTCGTTAAACAAACCTAGCCTGAAAATGAGCCAACAGAAAAGCACGTGAGCTACATGCAGACTTGGCAGTCATACCGGTGGTCTAACTTCCGTTTTGCAGCTGCTTGATGTCAGCTCGATTAAGCCATTTAAAGATCACTTATGTGAAAAATGGAGAGAATGGATGTCATCTGATTTGGTGAAGATGACAAAGGGTGGGAATTTTCAGAAGCCTGAGATCACTGTAGTCGCCAGCTGGGTTAAAGAAGCATGGGATTCGATACCATCTGAAATGATTCAACGCTCATTTTTTAAATGTGGAATAAGTAATTCAGTGGGTGGATCCGAAGATGACGTCATATACGAAAGCAAAGATGATGCACAACAAAATGGAGAGCATGATGACGACAACAAAATGGAGAGCATGATGACGACAACAAAATGGAGAGCATGATGACGACAACTGCTACACTGATGACGCAATGCCTACAGATGAATTTATAAATGAAATGTTTGATTGACTCAAAAGATGAAGAAGAATTTAAAGGATTTTGACATTTTGTTTTAAAATAAATATTTCTTTCGTTAATTCATATTGTTTTATTTATGATGTTAGGGAACAAGATTAACAGATTGCATTATACGTGGACATGGCATTTTATGGCTAGCTCTCAAATAAAATTTCTAGTTTGCATTATACGTGGATCGTATTATACGCGAAAAATATGGTAGTTTTATATTTTTGGAAGGTGAGGATGGCAAAATATTTGGATCCAAACTTGATTGAGCCAAGAACATCTGCTTAGAGAATGGTGTTGATAATGATGCATAAATAAGATCAGTAAACAAGGAAAATGAATCAGATGGACTATAAATTTTGAAAAGACCAAAAGGAGCAAAAACTAGTAGTGCTGGCCATTTCTTGAGAATTGTCAGATGATACACAGTACAAAGCTAACTATGAGCTACTGTGCAGCTTAAGATATTATACAGGGTGTCCAAAAATTCACGCAAGAAGTAATTTTGATAGAAAACACAGGTTTTTAATTAAAAATTAAAAAAAAAAAAAATCTGCTAACGCCTTTTTATTCCCGTATACAGGAGTAGGCGAGGCCATTTAGCCCTAGCTAACTTTTTGGAGACTGAGTGGGCAGTTCAATCTCCTGGTACCAATCAGAGATAGATGGCCCAAGGCTATCACTAATTAAGCAGTACACAGTGAAGAGAGACGGCTCAAATGTGCCGCCATCTCGTGGTCCCTAAGCCTAACACAGTATATTTAATGTCTGAAATAATGTGGGTTCTACGGTCGATTTTCTTGAGTTTACAGGACGAAAAACCCGAGTTTCTGAGAGGAAAAACCCGCTTGCCCGTGCCAGAGATCGAATTACTCGGGAACTGGTTGAAAAAAGGCTTAGAAAAATTTCCTCTAGTCCCCGATTAGACTCGAAACCAAGTCTTCCTTCGTACGGCCAAGCGCATGGTGTGCAAACGTCACATCCACTGAGCTACACATGCTCTCAATTAAAAATTGTAATTTCTTATTGATTCATAAAGTATACAGTATAGGGTTATGCATGGAATAGCATATCAGGTAAATGGCCTCCATGGCTTTGCTGGCACATACGCACTCTTTTGTCGAAATTTTCCATGACCGTTTTGCATAAATGTGGCTAAATTTCGTTGATGGCAGTGCTTACTTTCCTCCTTCAAGGCGTGGGTGGTCGTGGACTTGTTGGCATAAACCTTAGCCTTCAAAAAACCCCAAAGAAAAAAGTCCAACGGTGTTAAGTCACATGTTCTGGGCGGCCAATTCTGATCACCAAAATGGGAAATTACAAGACCAGGAAATGACTCATGCAATAATTGAATTGTTTCTCGGGCTGTATGGCATGTGGCACTGTCTTGTTGAAACCACATGTCGTCCACATCCATATCTTGCAATTTAGACACAAAAAACTGGATTATCATGTCACGATAGCGAGCACCATTAACTGTTATTGCCTTACCAGCCGCATTTTCGAAGAAGAATGGACCGTGATGCCTCCAGCCCAAACTCCGCACCAAACATTGACACGTTGTGGATGCATTTATTTCTCAACAATCACTCGTGGATTTTCTGAACCCCAAATGCGACAATTTTGTCGATTAACGAAACCATCAAAATGAAAATGAGCCTCATCGCTAAAGATGATTTTGTTCGAAAAATAAGCATCCACTTGTTGTTGTTCCATAATCCATTCAACGAACTTTCTTCGCTGTGTGTGGTCAGTAGGCTTCAGTTCTTGAGTCAATTGAACTTTGTAAGCATAAAGATGCAAATCTTTGGTGAAAATACGCTGTAGAGAGCTTCTCGAATTGCCCGATTCAAGACCACGGTGCCGAATTGATGTTCCTGGACTCTCAGCAACACTCTCACAAACTGCTTCGATGTTTTCTGTTGAACGACTTGTTGAAGGACGGCCAGAGTGTATAAGATCACTAATTGATCCAGTTTCCTTGAATTTTTTAATTAATCTTTTCACAGTTGATGAAGTTAAATCACTATTCCGACCATATTTCGCACAAAAATTGCAAACTGTAGCTGCCAAATTCATTATTTTTAAAGTATTGCTCAACAATGAAAATGCGTTGGTCTTTTGTGTAGCGCTCCATTTTTAATAACCCTGAACTGTCAGCTGTCACGCTGTCTTTTTTTTTTTTCTCTTTGGCAACACTTTACCACACAAATGGCGCTAAATTTAAATCTTGCATGAATTTTGGGACACCCTTTATTAAGAGGAGTTTAGTTGGTTGTTTGAGATTAATAGGGAGTTTGGGTGGGTTGAGATTAACAGGGAGTAATGTATAATGTTTAATTGCCAAGAAGACCAAATTAGATAGGTCTTTTTGTGTTTTTAGCACATCCTGATTGGTTAACACTAGAAATTACACCACTGGAAAAAAAAATTGTAACAACATAATTTAATTTAATCTTGGAAATCAATGATGGGAACTTTATCAATTTCAGGGATGTATTTAGATTGTATCAGTATCAGCAGCAAACTGTGAAGAAAACATTAGTTGTGATTCAGCTAGGGAAGTTGTCTGCAGGGATAGAAAAATAAGAACTCTGCAGAGGATGCAAGAAGTTAGAGACAGGCCTGGAAAATTAGAAATCATGTTGCAAGTCTCTAGCAAGTAAGTCAGCAAATGCTTTTGTACTTTGAGTGCAATATAAGAGAGTTAGGTTATTTGTAAAACCAACTAAACAAAAGTTATAGGAAGGTGGGTAAGAATATAGAAGCTAAATATCAGAAAGGTGACAATGTTCTTTAGAAGATGGAGGAGAGAGAGATAGTACAGCAAAAGGAATCAGAGATGATAAAGGTAACTTGAAATAACTAGATATCTAAAGAGCATTATGTGGAAAGACTGTTAAATGAAACAAGCAGCGGCAGAACAGTGGTGTATGAGGTAGAGTGGTTGCTAGGCTATAGGTTTATAGTGGTTTGCCAGCATCATTGGGCTAAGTGGTTAGTGTGTCTGCTTTCCAACCAGTAGGCTGTGGGTTTGAATTCTGCTGTGGATCAGAATGTTTGTTAGTGCATTGTTGTGGGAGATGAACTGCTTCTATTGTGACACCACTATCCTGTTTATCGTGCTTCTAGGCCTGAAATGGCTTGGAAAAAATTTCGTGTTTGGAATCTAGAGCAGGGTTTTCAGACTATGTAAAAAATAAATAAAAATACAAAAAAATAAAAATATAAAATTAATAGAAATAGACACAATCCTTATCTCACTAATGATACTAATGAACCATAGACTTATTACAACCTTTTGTGAGTGGAGGTCACATAAGAAATATACAGTTTGTAATTGGTATTTATTGAGTTTTTAATTTTTTCAGATAGGCATATTATTACATGACACATCTAAGGAGCCCAAGGACTCATCGCTGGAGGGCACTTTACCTCACTACACTGTCTCCCTTACTGCTCAATTCATCAATTACACACATCAACACCATCTACTGCTCACCACTGACAACAATATATGTTGTCTGTAAATTGCTTGTGTTCTCATTGTCTTTTAATAAGGGGAAGTACTTTTGCTCTGGAATTTCTATTAGTTTGTCTGCTACTAGGTGCTGGGTTTATTTTTTAGGATTGTAGTCATTATCAATAAGATTATTAAAAATGTAATTTTAATTTTTATGAACGGTATTTGAGTAAATTGCTCTAGCTCAATGTTAATATTTTTATTATCCCACATCCTGTTCAGATTGTGGTGTGAATTAATGTTTGGCTATTTGTTAATTTGTGTAGGTTTATAATACATTTTAAATAATTTTACCTATAATGGCCGCAGTCCTAAAATAAATAAACAGATGGTGCTGGCACCTAATAGCAGAAACTAATAGAGCTGTTAGATCACTTCAAAACAGTAGTAGTTTCTTATATTAACAGGTATCTTAAAAAATAAAAAAAACACTTGATAAATGCCACTTACATACTGCATACTAAACCAGTACTAAAACAATATTTTCCTATTTGTGCTGCAAAAGATGACATCCATTATCCTTGGAGTATCAGTGGCAAACTGTGAAGAAAACATTGATTATGTTATTCAGCTAGGGAAGTATATAGAATGCATTGCATGTAGGCTCCCTTTTATGAACGGTCTCACAGATATACAGTCAAATTTAGCAAACTTCCAAGAATTATATAATTATAAATCAGTATGATTTATTTTAAATTAAAGATGCCAATTAAACCAAGAATATAAATTATAGTCTTGGTTTAGTCTATCCAAGTGTAAGCAATGTTTGCAAATGAAGTATCTTCACAATTGGCCTACATCTACTTATATAGATGCTAACGACTTCACATCAGTTGTCTTAGTATCCCATAATGCAAAACTCACATCCTTATATACTATCCTTACGCATCTGTAAGCGCAGATCCATAGAGATATGTATAATGCTATGCATTATGGGAAGGGCCACTACACAGAGTGCTTTCTACCTTTTTTCAGATCACATCAGTGGGAACCAAACCCAGAAGAGGTATCACGGGTGAAGTAATGCAGAAGTTATGTTTCACTATTTGTAAATGTGGATGCAGGACATATATGGCGCAGAGGATGAAGCTTGACGCTTTCATATTCCCTGTTGTGAAGTGGTTATTCGTCGTTGAGTGTTAGGATGGTTTTCGGTCTTTTATGTTTCCAGTTGTCATTACCGTCATAGTTTCTGGCTTGCTGTATTAGTTGGTTTTGGATGCCTAGATGTCTTAAAGTATTTTTCTGCTAGGGAGCGTAGCAGTGGAGAGATGCAGGGGATATTTATGTCCCGGTGGATCTGGGTGTTCCTGATGAACCACGGGGTATCCAGAATCATTCGCAGGCATTTGTTCTGTAGTCTTTGTAGCTTGAGGATGTTTGTCTTGGAGGTTTGACTCCAGGCTGGGGAGGCATATATAACTGTGGGACGGATTACTGTCTTGTACAGTAGAATTTTATTTCTTGAGCTTAGTTTGCTGTGTCTGTTGATCAAGGGGTATAGCTGGGCGATAACTTTTGAAGCTTTGGTGCATGTGCTATTGATGTGGCTGTTGAAGCACAATCGCTTATCGAGAAGTATTCGAGGTATTTTGCTTCAGTTTTCCAGGGAATTTTAGAGTTGAACAGGGTGATGTCTCCTTTGGGGGGATGCTCGTCTTCTTGTGAAGAGTATCGTTATGCTTTTCTGGGGGGTTTAATTGTAGTCGCCAGTCTTTAAACCATTTTTCTAGATTCAGGATGGTGTCTTATAGTTTTTTAGTAACGAGATGTGGTTAGTGAGATCTGGCTAGAATAGCCGTGTCATCTGCATAAAGGGCGATAGTCGATGTGAGAGGATTTTGAGGGATGTCTGCCATATAGATGTTGAACAGGATCGGTGCTAGCAGTGATCCTTGAGGAACTCCAGTGAGGATTTTCCGTTGGGTTGAGACTGTTTCATTGATTTTGATTTGCATCCTCCTGTTGGAGGGGCATGATTTGATCAGGTGTATCATGTTTAGTGGAAGGTTAGCGATGATAAGTTTGTAGAGGAGGCCTTGGTGCCAGATCTTATCGAAGGCCTTTGAGATGTTTAGGAAGACGGC
Organism: Typopeltis vanoorti; assembly: GCF_054136105.1. Classification (NCBI taxonomy): domain Eukaryota; kingdom Metazoa; phylum Arthropoda; class Arachnida; order Uropygi; family Thelyphonidae; genus Typopeltis; species Typopeltis vanoorti. The sequence goes on along the minus strand of NC_143555.1, from coordinate 337,071 downwards.
TCCAGTGTGTTGATTCCAATTGAATCCTGTGGTGATGTATTCTACCAGTCTATGGATTTGATGGGTGGTGCTGTGATTTTGACAGAAGCCAAATTGTTCTTCTGGAATGATATTTAGTTGGTTGACATGATCTTGGAGTCTGATGAGGATGATTTTCTCAGCTATTTTCCCTAAATTGGATAGCAGGCTGATGGGCGGTAATTTTTAGGTAGGTGTGGGTCTTTGCCTGGTTTGTGAATTGGGATAATGTCAGCTATTTTCCATTACTGGGAGAAGTGTTGCCATTTGAGGATGGAGTTTGTGATGTTTGCCAGATGTGCTATGGCTTTGCGTGGTAGTGCCTTGATGACTTGGTTAGTGATGCCGTCAGGACCTGGGGCTTTTTTGATCTTGAGATGGTTGATGATGCCGATTATTTCGGTAGGTGAGGTAGGACTTGATGATGCCTACCTCACTAGGTGAGGTAGGCATCATTAAGCGCTTGTTCCTGAGGTTGTTTAGGAATTTCCATATAGAATGATCTGCTGTGGAGATGGATGTGAGCTGTGAGCTTGTTGTCCCATTGTTGGTTCCTGTGGTTCTGGAGAGCTTCTCAGACAGATTTGTTTAATATGTTGAAGGCTGTTTTGTCCTGGGGAGCACGAGTGTTGTGATGTCTTTTTCTTTGTCTGTTTTTTTCCCTTATTAAGTCCATGATTTCTTCCGGGAGACGATATTGTTTGTGGGTAATCGTGGATACTGTGGCTGCTGTTATGGCTTTATTGATTTGATTGGTGAGGTTCTTTATTGCTGTGTCTATTTCTTCCTTGCTTTTATATGGGGAACCGGACCAATGTGTTCTGGTAGCACTTTCCTAAGTTTCTCCCAGATGATGGAGGTTTGGAGGGAAGGGGAGGTGACTGGTCTTTGTTCCCTAAGTGAAGTAGGATTGGGTTATGGTCTGATGATAATTCATTCAGTGCTTGAATGCTGTGCTGGTATTTGATGTTGTGTAGAATGGCGATGTCTAGGATGTTGGCTGTGCCAGTTGGGCTGTGGAGGGTTGGTTCAGTGGGTCCTGTTACAACAGCATTGTTTAATCCTGTGTAGCTGAAGAGGATATGGCCATTTTTATTTATGGTTCTGCTGTTCCAGGATGGATGTTTGGAGTTTAAGTCCCCAGCGACGATGATGGATTCATTTGTGCCTAGTACAGCATCCAAGTCAGAATATAGCAGGGTCTTAGCAGGGGAGTTGTAGGCGGCGTAGATTTTAAGTCTTCAAGTTGAATTTGTGTGGACTTCGACACCGGTGAGTTCTAGGTTGGGGGGGGGGGGGGGTAAGTATTCCATTGTGCCTGATGCAGTTCCTGATAAATATGGCTGTACCACCACCTCTGTAGTCCAGTCAGTCATTTCTATATAGTGTGTAGCCTCTCAGTTTTGGATTGTCTGCAGGTCTTAGATGAGTTTCATTAATTAGGATGACGTCAGGGTTGTATCTGTGAGAGAATTCTTGAAGCTCCAGTGTCTTGTTTTTTAGGCCATTGGCATTCCAAGCAGCGATCTGTAGCGAGTCTGGGAGTGATCTAGTTTTATTCATTAACAAGCATTGATAATATGGTCTGAGTTTCTTTTAGAAATCTTTTTGTGGAGTTTGGTGAAGGGTTTGACTTACTGAAGTCTTGAAGCATGTTTGCCAATGAAGCTGTGATGACTTTGTCATGTTTGGAAGATTTTGGTCCTGCTGGATATCTTTGGATGAGTGGGCTACTTAGGCATATGTCCTGCTTCGACAGTGGCTTTCCAGACTGTTGGTATTTTCCATTTGTGAGAGCTGGTATTTTGTTGTCTTTTGTTGGGTGTCAGGGCAGGGTTGAGAGATATGTTTCCTTTTGTTGTCTGTTTTATTCTTAGGGTAGTGACTGCAGCCTCTGTAGTTTGCTAGGTGGGGGGGCCCCACAGTTCTTGCATTTGGCTGGTGAGGTCCTGGGTTTTGAGCAGGTTGCTGTGGGGTGGTTTTGCCCAATTTGAGGCATTTGTAGTCTGCTCTGCAGAGTTTTTCTGCATGTCCGTACTTCTGACATCTGTAGCACTGGCCTGACGAAGCTCTTTTTCTTGGTGGTTCTGTTGTAATTTTCAGACCACAGATCGTTGTTAAGTTGTATATGTTCTTGTATGTGTTGGGTATCTCAACGAGTACTAGGGGCATTGGACTCTTGTCAGCCTGTAGCATTCTGCTAACCTTGACAGGTGGGAGATTGTGGAGGCACAGGTCTTCGGTAATTTCATCTGTGCAGATGTTTTCTGTTACTCCCCTGAGTACAACTTTTAGGTTTTTCTCTGACTTCAGTGAGTAAGTATGATATTTATTGACTCATCCATGGTTTTTGTTAGGAGTCTGTAGTTGAGGAGTACTTGAGGAGTCAAGTATAGTAGTCAGACCATTGTTATCTGAACTGATTAATTTTGCCCTGTTATATAATTTTTATAATCCCATATTGTTGGGAGAGGGGGGGGGGGAGAGGACTGGTGAATGTATCTATCTGTATGTGTAGGTTTTTCTGTAAACAGAGAAAGCCAGGGATCCATTAGGCTAGATTGTAATTAGTGTCTAGAAAAGAGAGACTGCTGTTGTTTTCCTTTGACATGGTAAACTGGATCCTGAGGTGTTTAACACGTTCGCTGCCACGCTACTTCTGCATAGTCTGTTCCCGTACGCCGAGCAATTTCACTTCTTCAAGGTCAGTACGGTAATCTCGTTGCCGGTGGTAAGCGTCATACGAGTATACTCGTAGCTGGCTTGTGTAGCTGGTTTACCAACTACGAGTATACTCGTAGTTGGCAGCGAAGATGTTAAATGTTTTGTGAAATTGTGGAGTGTATCCATGTCATGCAGCCATATGGAGAACACATCATCCATGTAGCGTAGCCAGACAGTGGATTTATGTGGGACAGAGTTTAAGGATTTTTCTTGAAAGGTCTCCATAAATTAGTTGGCTAAGGGTGGAGAGAGTGAAGAACCCATGGCTGTCCCCTCTATTGTAGTTATTAATTAAAGCTTTTATAATTAATAATCTAGTTTATGTTGTCATTTCCTAAAAAATTTAGAAGCTATGTCTAACCAACGTATCTACAAGAATTATCTACTTCAAGTATTGATATGTATTTCTGACTGCATGCCTGAGTGTTTTCTACCCCCTGTGCTGTCACTGCTTGTTTCATTTAGCAATATTTCAAAGTAATTACTCCATACATCAGGGATATTTCTATCTTCACTTTTCATGTCACCTTTATCATGTCTGATTCCTTTTGCATTACTCTTTCCTCCTTTTCTAAACTTTTTTCAGTAGCCTCCAGAATATTTTACCACCTTCCTATATTTATTTTCTACATTCTTGTTGCCTGTCAAAGTCCTCCCATGACTTTTGTTTAGCTAGTTTTGCACAGTGCATTGCTTTCTTATGTTTGTTTCCGTATTCTTCAAGGGCACAAGATGATTTATTTTTCTAGATACTTTTGATCTTCTTTTCCTTGACTGTCTCTTTAACTTCCTGATTTTATTGTGGTGTTTTGATATTTCTATCCTTGCAGACAGCCTCACCACATGCCTCTCTGGCTGAATCAGTCAATGTTTTCTAAGGTTTGATTCCTGTTTTCCAACTCATTTTTTCTTGAATAATATTTGTGTATTTTAGTCTACAGTTCACCTCTGAAAGCTGCTCAACTTCAATTCATTTTAAAACTTTCTTACATACTCTTCTTTTCGATATGAAATTCAATTTTATCATAAATTTAGTTTAATCCTTTATCCAAGTGTGAGCAAACAAAGTTTCACCTGAAAATATCTTCAGGACTGGGGTAAGGTAGTACAATACCAGGCAATGTTGCAAAGGTGGAGAAAGTCTCTTCACACCTATCTCTGTATCTCCCATAATGCAAAGCACATCTCCTTGTAGATATGTGTAATGCTATGCATTAAGGCAAGGGCCAATACCCATACCGGTTTCGACTTTTATTGAGGTCTCGTGAGTGGGAGACAGGCGGAGACAATAAGGCAGAAGTAATGAGAGGTCATCCCAACCTATAGGAGTTGCCAAGGGTGTACAACCTTATTATTAAATTACTCCGGATTCAGAGAAAGATAATGAGAGTTTATTTTTTACTTGGTTAGACTATAATAAGCTTTGTTTAATCCTTTATTCAAGTGTGAGCAAACAAAGTTTGCACCTGAAAGTATCTTCAGGACTTGGGTAAGGTAGTACAATACCAGGCAACTCATTACAAAGGTGGAGAAAGCTCTCATCACTCCTATCCTAGTATCTCCCATAATGCAAAGCACATCTGCTTGCAGATATGTGTAATGCTATGCATTAAGGCAAGGGCCACTACCCATACCGGTTTCGACCTTTATTGAGGTCTCGTCAGTGGAATTCGGAGTAATTTAATAATAAGGTTGTACACCCTTTGGCAACTCCTATAGGTTTGGGTTGACCTCTCATTGCTTCTGCCTTGGTGTCTCCACTACTGGGCCTGGCTCCCACTGTCAAAGCCGGTACGGGTAGTGGTCCTTGCTTTAATGCATAGCATTACACATATCTGCAAGGAGTTGTGCTTTGCATTATGAGAGATACTGAGATAGGTGTGATGAGAGCTTTCTCCACCTTTTCAATGAGTTGCCTGGTATTGTACTACCTTACCCAAGTCCTGAAGATACTTTCAGGTGCAAACTTTGTTTGCTCACGCTTGGATAAAGGATTAAACTAAACTTATTATAGTCTAACCAAGTGAAAAATAAACTCTCAATTCAATTTTATCCTTCTCAACACTAAATGGTTATCACTTCCATATCAAATTCTCTGTTTACTCTTGTATCCTCAACCAGTGGGAAAACATGCTATCAGTAATAACATAGTCAGTGAGACCTTTCTTATTACTTGCATCTTCTCTTCATATGAATTTGTGCATATTTTTATGCATAAATTCACATGGAGAGAAGATGTTGTTAGTAATTACTCTTCCATGGTCTGAACAGAAATCCAACAGGTACTCAACAGTATTATTAGTTCTGTTTTCTCCAAATTTTTTCAAAATATTTCTCTGTCTCTGGTAATCATTTCCTACTCTGCTGTTTAGATATCTAACAGGGATCAACACTTCCATTGTGCCAGCTGCCTTCTCTAATGCCTCAAAAAATTTCTACACTTCTTCCTTAGTAGAACCTTCTTTTGAACCATAGGCACGAATAAGTCTCATTGTCTAATTCCTCATTCTGATATTTGCCCACCTCACTCAATTGGATGCTGTGAGGTTTTGGCAAGGACTCTGTATTGCTTTGTTACTGTGAGTGACTTTATAATAGTGTTTGCTGTAGTGAATGGTTGCCTAAAAAGGTGTTTGCTGTAGTGAATGGTTGCCTAAAAAGGTGTTTGCTATACCAAGAGTCCTTGCCAAAACCTCATAGCATCCTTTTGGCAAGAGTCCTTGCCAAAACCTCATTGCAAATCAAAACCAAACTTGAGCATGTATGCACAGAAATTCAAGCTGATTATATAGTGAATGTCAATTTGTAATAGGAGCCCATACTTTTCTTGTGGACTTAGCAACCATTAAAAGTGCTGGATATAGTTTTAAATATAGCATTGAAGATCTCACCCATAGTGGCATGGAGAATGAAAACAATAAAGGTTGCAAACAATTATTTTATATTTTGTTTCTATATAACTCCCTCCCATGAAAGGTTGTGAACCTGTAATGCACTGGTACTGTAGGTAGGCTGTGGTTTTTATTTATATTTTAAGTATTTTGTATATATTTTAAATTTATTTTTTTACCTTAATCTTGGAAACCTTACTCTAGATATCAAACATAGAATTTTATCCGAGCCACTTGAGGCATCCAATAATCAGGGCTTGCTGAACGATGAATTTCATCTTCCACCTATGATGTTACTTAATTATTAATAATGTATCACAAAAACTTGACTAATAATGTATGCTGAATTGAGGTAGTCTTAGTTGTTAGCATTTTAGGAAAACTACGAGAAAGGAAGGCTCCATGATGAACACTGTTTTCCATGATCACCAGCTTGAGAAGTTAGTAATAGATGATCCCACTGAAAATGGTTCACTCTTGAAATGAAGTTTTATACAGAGGAAAAGTAGTGGAATTAAATTGGACTGTCAGGAGTTAATTGCTATTTTAATAAAATTCTTAATGTATATAAATTAATATATGAACTTAGTTTGTGATGGACTGATAGTTTATCCACATTTGGCAAATTGATGACTCTGTCTAATGATGTTACATGCTCAAGGTCCAGACAGTAGTGGTTTCATGACAGATGGGTTTGTACTTATCTAATGAGTATTCTTTTTTCAAAGAATGAGGTTCACTGTGCACACATTGATTATAGATTGCTAAATGTTCTTATTAATTTTAATGGCATTCTCACAACACCATAATAACATAATAAGATTATTTATTAAGCTGCTAATATTTCCTCTTTCAAATATAGCATCTTCAAAATACAAGAATTTGTCACTATACACTAAGCAATCTAGTTTATATGGAAGGATTTAAAAATTATAACACACAAATAACTAAAGTTCTGTTGTGCACCCTCTGGGGCTGGATTTCAAATAACACTAATAATTACAGCTGATAGGTTTAAATTTGTCTAAAAATAACTATCTGAAATCCAAATTTTTACCAATTAATGCAGCCACACTTGTTAAGGTTTGGGGAGAAGAGTGCTTCCTTTTTGTTGCTGACTCTAAAAATAGTATCTCCTGTACTATTTAATATAGGAGATACTATTAGTGTGTTATAATATGTAAAACAGGTATACGAGGTCTTGCAGAAAAATGAGACAAAATTTATATAAAATCGTATATCCAGTTAATTGTCTGATACGTCATAGTCACTCTAACTCTTCCCTGCACAAAATGCACCAGTTCCACTTCCATGCAGTACATCTGATTGGAAGATCTCTTCTGTTAGCTCATTTATGGCTCTTTGGATGTTTTCTATAGTATCAAAATGGGTTCATCTTGTTCTTGAGCTTGTGACGTTTTTCCTTTCCTCAAGCTCAAGAACAAGATGAACCCTTTTGAACTGTCAATATCCAAGTATTTAGACTTGTCTAAATATTTGCATATTGACAGTGTAGAATGAGAAGGCACATTATTATGATGCAAGATCCAGTCAAACACAATTTCTGAACACATCCATTTTTCAGATGCATTTTTGCAACCATTTAAGGATTTCTCTGTGATAAATTTCATTGACACTCACTCCAGGAGATACAAATTCTTAGTGGATCATGCCATGGCTATTAAAAAAGATGACAATCGTGGTTTTTGTTTTGGACTTGCTCATGCTTTCTCTCTCTCTCCTTCAGAAACATCTTGTCCCATTTAAGCATGTGATACAGAATCATTACTATATGCCTACTTAATTTTATTAAATGTTTCAGTAGCACTGTTTAGTTTAACACAAAATTTAATTGCACAACATTGAAGATTTTTCTTCTTCAGTTTTGTGCTGAACACGCCAGACATACTTACTAAAAACAATAATTCGACAGGTGTTTAACCTACTGACAAGAAATCAGTACTGATGGAAAGAGCAGAAATCGCTCTAACATGCCACATCATTGTTGGTTTGACAGTGCTGCCAATTGTTACAATAAAAAAAACTCATTACTTTTCTGCTAGACTTTGTATAATAGCATTGTTCTATTTAATATCCAAAGTGTGGTTTGCCAATTCTGATTTGCTGTAATGAGAGTATCAAATGTATTTCAAATGTTCTTCAAGGCAGTTTACAGTTCTTCCTATCCTTGGATACCAGGTCAAGCTGCAAGTGCAGGCCAATATATGCACTCCTGGATATGTTACAGAAGTTTGTCTTTATGTGGAGGGTTGTCAGTTTGATGTCTGGTGTGGAGAATATATTTATTTAGTACTTTTCAGATATACTCCAGATATAAGGGATATCAGTGATTTTGTTTTGTTCTTGTGTCTTATGCAAGAACAGGAATAATTTTTTTTTACCCCTTCATTTCATTTTATTTTATTTTATTTTTTTGCCAATAATGGCTGTACGTGGAGCCATTTCATTGGCTGAAAATGTGGGATGAAGATAATTCACTTCTGTGGTAGATGCTGGATCATTAAACCTAGTCTCTGTGTTAGTGTTTTAGGTGTGTTATGATTCATAATGCACCTAATATAATGGTGTGATTGTTTATGTAGTTATTTACACACTCATATACACTGGAAGATATTGTCTAAGTATGTGTATGTTTGACCTTTCTATAAACAGAAAAGTTAAAGAACCATTCGAAAGATGTATAACTGATGTGTCTAAAAAGGGCAGACAGTTATTTGATTTTTTTTTTTTTTATGAAGTGTATTTTAGGATGCTGGGCATTTAAATTCCCTACATATAAAAGTAGGTTTTTTAGAAGCTAAAAATTAATTAGGTTTCTTACATACCTAATTAATGCTCTGACAGTGGTTAATGTATGCTGCGTTGTGTCTGTCGGTTGCATATTTTCTTGGCTGATTTGTATGTTTTTGTAGCATGAAAAATCCGAGTTTCCAGGAGGGGAAAACCCTACCATTCTTCTCTGAGACCAGCTAGCACACCCTCAGTTGAAAAGTGCTTATAGAGGTTCTTTCCTTACTAGACAGGATTCAAACCCAGATCTTTTTATCCAAAGGACATCATTACACAGGATTAAATAGGAGAAAATTACAGTATGTCATAGAATTTGTTACACTCTGAGACTGTTGGAATAGCAGCAAAAATGAAGCACTCATATTTCAAGTATGGCTGCATTAATTTTGCAAAAATTACAGAGACATTATTTGATGAAAAACTATTGGCTGTAATTTTTTTAAATCCAACCTTACTGTTCAGCTTCCACAACTCCTAGATTCATAACTCCTTTCAAACCATCTTCAGATGGTGGTTTGAAATGAGTTATATATTTTGTTTTTGTGGCATTGTGTATATATGTTCAAGTTGTGAATAATTGCTAACACGAAAACTTTTTTCCATAACTTGAAGATTACCAAATGTTTTCATATAAAACACTTGTGCATCCCTGCTACTTGAAATATTTTCAGCAAAATATTTATTCTAATATTATTGACATCCGACTTGCTTATTACATGTTTTTTTAATATTGTTTTATAATTAATTCTACAATTTAGTTGTGAAAGTGCTGCCAGCACTACTATAGAAGATTTGGAGATAGCTGGATGTAAAGCATATGCAGAAAGGTAATTTTTTTTTCCCTAATAAATTTCTAATTGATTAAATTATGACTTGTGGATGTTCGGTAGTTAGGTAATGTTTCTGTGCTCTCAATCTGACAGAGATTTGAAGATCATTTTGATTCTTATTTGAGCTTATGCAAAGCAGCAAATAAGTGAGCTAAATGATCTGCATATGTAGTTCTTTGGATTCAACAATTATTAAGACAGAATTTGCTTCATTTATGTTACACAATGTTCATTATAAAACTCTAATGGAGGACTGGTGCTAAACTGTTTGATTAAACAGCTCTTGTGAATGTTTGATAGGTCAGCAATGTTTCTCTGTTGTGTAGTGATGTGTTTGAGTAGGTGTAATTAAGTTTATTTTAAATGAAGATTATTACTGGTTTTTGCATAATGAAAGATACAATCTAGTTGTAATTTAAAAGAAAAATGAAAAAAAAAAATGGAGCAATGCATTGTGACATTTTATTCTCTTAGATTTCTTCTCAAATGTTAAAAATAGTTCTATATAGAATCATATTTAATTTAATTATAATTTTTCATTTTGCATAGTCTAAAGGGTTTTTCAGGCAAGATGTGACATGTGCACTGTAATTTGGACATATCTTCATGTGGACACAATCCATATGGTGGGCCATGTATAAAAATGCAGGAAGATAACTTTCCAAAACCACAACCAACAGAAAAGTTCATTTCTGAAATGGTGCAGATATATCGTTTATACTAGTAGTGTATTAGTTTGTGACAGGATTTTTGTGTTCATTTGTTTTAGGAACAAATTAAAATTGGATGTATTTAAAGAGTGCTAATTCACCACACAAAAATCAGCATTGAATTTTGAAAAAACTTGAAAGATAGATGGAAAAATGGTGATAGTCAACTCACAGATGTTCTTTGCATAAGAAAGAACATCTGTGAGAAAATGATTAGAGTGAATCACTGAGAGATGGGGATTTTGACTAGATTGCTCTCTTCTGGATAGCATCAAGCATTTTTCAAAATTCAGGTATAATAACCACATGATGAGAACTAATGTAATAAAACCTAATTGACAAATAATATAACAATTGACAAATTCTTGAATAGTTTCATTGTGCTGACACTTCATTAGACGTGTGCTTATTATTATTATAAAATATTATTACTTTTATTATTATAAAAGTAAATAGCTAAAAATGTAAAATATATCACATTAAACAATAAAAAAAAATTAAATGAAAATTAAAATAAACACTGAATGTGTGAAAGTAGGTGTACTAGCTGGTATTATGATAAAGTTAGAATTTTCGATGATTGAAAACCAAACAAACTCGGTGCATTCCTTGATTCGTATTGTTGAGGGGAGGGTGCATAGCATTTAGGATTTAGGAAGCTTCTTTGAATTTTCTGACAAAACAGCTAATGTTCATTATTGACAAATAACTCAAAGGTGCATTCACAATGTTATGGACAAAATTTCTCGGTTTCCACAAAATCATGACATAAAAATGACTTTCACTGCACCATACAAGATTTCTGGATTCTTAATGAGAAATGCAAATACCTGTAACATTTACTGTTTGTGCGGCATTTATTATGTTGATTACACAGTGCTCTGAAGAAATCTGCATGTTAAAACATTTTTAAAGATGCCAAAAAGAAAGATCTGGTTTAGCTTTTCAAAACAACTAATCAAATTAAACATATTTGGTCGTTTGAAAGTTAAGCATAAAAAACTTATCGTTAATACTGACCATATACAAATATTTTAACATTCTTTGCCTACCAGTTTTGCTAGCAAACTGTCTAGCTTTTTCAAGGTGTTGATGGAAAAGTATAAAAAATACTAGTAAATGCAAATTGAAAGGAACATTAAAAATGTTGTAAACACTCTAGTAACTAAGGTTGTGCGTGACAGAGACTGAGTGGACTTATTGTTCTTAATCATTATCATGCATGAGTGTTTGTTGTAAATGCATAATGTGATTACTAGCTAGCTACAGTTCAGATGGATTTAGAGAGAGGATGAGGTTTTTCCATGAACTGTAGCTTCCTTGAATAAACGATAGCTATAATCGTCGTCTAAATATGATGGAGTTATTTTGCCACTCTATCGTGTGGTTAGACGTATAGAAATGATGTGCTAAGCCGGAAGAAATACTTCTGTTGTGGTTTACATCACCAACGTGCTCTCTGTGTCTGATCTCCAAACTCCGTGAAGATTGTCCAATGTAGGCGAGACCACAGGAGCAAGGAATGTAATATACTCCTGCATATTTGTAGAATGGCACCTTGTCTTTTGGTGATCCTAAAAAATGTTTGATACTGGTGGTTGGTTTGAAGATCACTCTGATGTTGTGAGCCAGAATACTAAAAGCCCACAACATCACTCTGATGTTGTTGGCTTTTAGTATTCTGGCTATTTGATAAGAAATTGACTTGATGAAGGGAATCACTACAGTAGAAATGTGCTGGGAGTTTAAACATCTATATGGGGACAACCCCAGACAAGAAGAACCAAACTCCCAGCACATTTTTACTGTAGTGATAGTAATGGTAAGGTGAAATGAACTGAGAATTTCTTTTCTTTTCATGTTAGTGAAAAGTATATTAACATGTAGAAATAAGGAAGTGATGTTTCTTCTATATATAAGGTTTTGGTCAGACTACACATAGACTACTGTGCTCAGATTTGGCCATCTGACTTTCATTGTGATGTAGAAACACTATAGAGGATCCAAAGACGAATGACCAAAGTGATAATGGGGCTATGGAGTGTTGGTTCTGCATAGTGGTTGAGGGAATGTGAATTATAGGGTTTGGTGGATAGGAAGAAAAGAGGAGATATGATAGAGACCTTAGAGTTAAGGGATTCTGTGTGCTCATTTCTTGTAATGTCGCAGATACCATAGTAAATAAGGTATTCTACCAAATTAATACATAGGGAATTATAAAAAGAGTGGATGTTAAGAGGGGAAGAACAAGAGGCCATCCTTGGAAGTTGTATAAAGATGAGAAAAATCCCACTACAAGAATCCCAGCAAACTGAAGGAAATCATATTATAGCAATCTGAACTGTACAAATCCAGAAGTATATTAATACATGTTGTAGTTGTATTTTTGTTTAATTTATGTATTTATTTTTTATTTAGTTTAATTTTAATTTTAATTTTTTATATTTTTATTTATTTTTCATTTTATGTTATTTTATTTACTTAATTAATTAATGTTTTTTATCATGAGAGGTCAGGCCAGGGAAGAGGATTAATTCACTACATAGATTTAGTTTACTGGTATACAGGGCTAGAGCATGTAGATTGGTTCCGTATACACTTGTATCCTTCCGATGATGACCTCGATACAGAGGTTGAAACGTCAGGTTTTATTTTATTAGTACAGTGGTACCTTGGATTGCAAGTAACTTGGTCTGCGAGTGTTTCGCAAGATGAGCAAAAATTTTTAATAAATTTTAACTTGATAAATGAGCGACGTCTTGCAATATGAGTACTGTATTACCTATACGCTTTGCCTGCCGAGCGTCATGTGATCAAAAGCCGCTCAGGATTGCAGGTAATCGTCTCGCATGTGCGGTCTCAGTTGGCATATCTCATTCTTATAGCCAACATTCGTGCTAGCGTTGTGACCACGTGTGTGTGCATAAAGCATTTTTTTCATTTTGTGTCCAAATGTAGTGACTGTTCTTTATTAACTGTACTACAACAATGCCCCCGATGAAGAAAAGGGTTGAAAGAAGTGGCATCGATAGTGTTGTGAGGCACGGGGAGGCTGCGAGTTCGGACGCAAAGGCAGCTGTGATGATCCTTGTCGAGTTTCAGAAGCTCGTGGTTTCTGAGTGTTACCAGCCACAGCAAGTTTTTAATTGCGATGAGACAGCAATGATTCCGTTAGTGACAATGAAAGGCATCCTACCCAGTGCAATTAATTGTATTTACTGTACTATGTAATTGTAATGTAATTAATAAATTCGATTACTTTATGTATTTTGTATTAATAATTTTTATATGAATATTTTTGAAATTTGGAACGAATCATCTGAAATTCTATTATTTCTTATGGGGGAATTTGCTTTGATATACGAGTGCTTTGGATTACGATTACGTTTCTGGAATGAATTATGCTCGCAAACCAAGGTACCACTAATTAATAAAATAATCTGTTCAACACGTGTTTTTTTTTGTCTCCCTAAATTTATAAATATGAACAGAAGTATAGTTGTCTTTTTTCTATTCAATCCTGTGCAAATGTCTAAGGCGTAGTTGTTTAGGCCTGACTGACCATAATTGTGGTGGTTAATATATTTCTGTTCAAGACAGAACTAACACCAATTATGGTGAGTCAGGTCTAGCTGATCATGCCTTGGACAGCTTGTAAATGGAAAAAAGACTGCTGTTCACCAAAGCAAATACGGTGTCCAAAGCTAAGAATGAACTATATTTTTACCTTTATATGAAAAAAATTTCATGATTACAGTCAAATGTGGGCTTAAATTTATTGCCAGCATTCTAATGAATTATATTACACAAAAAATGTGTTATAAATTTCATACAAATTGCAATATATTTTTTGGCAAAAGTTACAAATTTTCTAAGAACATAGTTAAGGAATTAATGTTCAGTGCTTACAGATAACTATGCAGAGAAACATTTCAGTATGGAATATGTCTTTAAACGTGTTGGTTTCTATCCTATCGCTCTATCTTTATTATTTTATAATATCTCTTTAAGCTATACTGCCTTCCTCACTTGCCTTCTTATTCCTTGTACACCAGAAAATTTATTTGATATGCTGCGCCACTGATGTTCGTTTTCTAGTAATAAGAAGTGGTAAGTGCATCCAGTAGTTTTCCTATTACATTCAAATTATGCCTGATTAATTATTATCTGCAGTTGTGGTCTACTATCTATCCTTTACTATCCTTTCACCTGGGTTCCCGCTGATAGGCTCTAATAATTTTTTGGAACAGTGCATCAAAGAATTTAATATTAGGCAACACTATTAACATTTAAACAACACATTTCCTCGCTGCACATCCGGCAAAGATTAACAACTTGAGGAGTACTTGCATGCGCATTGAACTAATGGAGCAATTCCTTCCCGCTCTAAAATTCCCTCTCTCCATACAACAGCTCTTGGTGAAGGTTTGACATCAGATCAATGCTTTGCCTGGTGGATCGGTTCCTTTCATCTTTCTTTCAGGTCACTGGTATGACTTCTCTTGAAGTCGTGTCCTCGATGGCTTACATCCTACGGATAACCGATAATGACCTATGTATAACCGATACTCGATCTTCCAGCCAATGCCATTTATCCACCTTCTTTCGGATCCCTGCACAAAGACATGAGACCCCACATATTTCGGTACAATCCCTTGTTCTTTCCTCGACACTGACCCTTTCTTTGATCTTCTTCTACACTTCTTTAATCCTATTTGTTTTGGGCAGTGGAAGTGTGTCTGAAGTTTGTCGGTCCTTCTGACACTGACCTTGAGTGTTTACAGGTGGAATTCACAAAAAAATTTTATGTCCTTATACGGAGCTAACATACAAAGTTTTCTGGTGGCAAGATATTGCTTTTGTTCAATACATTCTAATATTTTCTGTTTTAGGGCAGCAAGTACAGATCATTTCCATAGGGATTATTTACATTAACAAACTGTTTTAAATTTACATAGATATACAGGTTATTTTTTTTATAACATCCTTACAGGGCTTGACTTCTGTAAAAATTGATGTAAGGCTTTCTGGCATTATTAAGCTACAGCAAATTTTTACATTTGTATCAGGTTTTCTCTCTTCTATTGCCAGTGTAAGAAGAGAGAAAAACTGGTACGGGAAGAAAAGGTTAGGACTTCGATCCGAAGCCAGGGATTGAGAATACGCAGTGGGTAGCAGCCCTAAAGTGAGTTCATTTTTTTTCTTCAGTTTTGTGAATTATAGGAGAACTTTATTAGGGAACTGTTAAGATTAAACTGCAGAATTTGAGCAAAGTTAATGGTTGGATTTAAAATGTTAAAGATGTAATAGAAGATTGTCTGTGTAACAGTCAGAGAGTAACTGTTTGTTAATGGTGTATCTTGCCTAGAGTATTATCTTAGTATCAGAGGGATTGTACTTTTATGTGTAATGATATTCTTGTGTGTATAACAATTAAGGAGCAACAGTTTGTTAATAGTATAATTGCTTAGAATAGAAACTTGATATTGGAAAGGATTATTATTTATTGATCACATAAATAATACATGTCACATAAATGATATGTATTATTTATGTGACATGATTTTCACGAATTGAAAGTGCATTTTAACATAATTGTTTTATGTAAAGTTAAACTAAGGCAAATTTTTCTTTAAATGAATAATAGTGTAAATTGTTTTATGGTAAATGAATGTGTTGTTTAAATGTTAATAGAGTGTTGCCTGATATTTAATTCTTTGAGCACTGTTCTGAAAAAAAATATTAAAGCCTATAAGCATGAACCCAGGAGAAAGGATAGTAAAGGATAGATAGTAGACCACGACTGCAGATATTAATTAATCAGGGATAATTTGAATGTAATGGGAAAACTACTGGATGCATTTACCACTTGTTATTACTAGAAAACGGACATCAGTGGAGCAGCATATCAAATAAATTTTCTGTGTTCAAGGAATGAGAAGGCAAGTACGGAAGGCAGTATAGCTTAAAGAGCATATAAAAGACCCCCCCCCACGTTTACAATGGCACAGACATGTCCACTTTGAACTGCAATGCAGCACTCACAATGTCATACCATTCTTAGCACAAAATCATTCAGTAATTCTTGAGGCAAACTGGCCTACTCCTCCTTCAGAGCAAGGATAAGGCTTTGTTTGACTTTTGGAAGGGAATTTCGAGTAGCAGTGCATTATATTTCTTACCAAATGTGTCTGGGTTGAGATCTGGGGAGCATGCTGGCCACTTGATTAGATTAATATCCTCAGTCTCCAGAAGCATCTCCACTGATTGTGTACAATGTGATGTGGCATTGTTATCAATAAAAATGAATTTGTCACCTACAGCACCACAAAACAATCAAATGATGCTGAAGAACTTGATTGCAATATCATTCACCAGTCATAGTCCCTTTTTACCATCAATGCGTCCCCCACACTGTGACCCCATCACTGCCATATCTGTCCCCTTCAAGAACATTCTTGCAATGATAAGCAGTACCACTTTCACGCCAGATCAAGTGTCATATAGAATTGGAGAAAGACTAAAATGAGTCATCTGTAAAGAGTACATTAGCCCATTGGTGTCCAATTTTTATGGATACAACACTACTGAAAACATACTCTACAATGATCTGTAGATAAAGGAATACAAACTACTATAGGCCTTTGAGCATATAGTAGCTGTATTTCTTAGTATCAGAGTTGTAGACTTCTTGTCACATTTGTCAAGATATCTATATCTGTGCTTGAATAAAGCTGACCTGCTGTGGTGTGTCAATTATGTTTTGCTGTTATAACCAAACATGTCTTCAAGTGCCATGATAGAGCTTGGGCAACTTCTTAGCAAACATCTCAAACACATTTCATTGGTTGGAAACGTTGTCCAAAGCCTGGATATAACTGGATATAACCCTATGTGAGATTCTAAACTCTGGTAATATCAGTAATTCTATGGCCTTGAAGTTTTACAATAATTCTTCCCCATGCGATTTACAATAATTCTTCCCCATCTAGATGTTTTTGAAACATTACAAGACATCCAGGTTTGCAACTTTATTCCTTTATGAAAAGAGCTTCCTCCAAACACAATTTACTTGGTGCAGCCTTTTGCCTTTTATCCTGTCGAATGCTACCACTTAGCACCTTTTACGTGCGATTCAAAAATTTGAAAGTGTACCTGCTTTCTACTAAATTGTCAGTTTAACAAATTGCCACAAGCTGATTTGTCTGAATTTGGGATTGTAATCTTCAGAAATAGTGTTTGTCCTTAAGTTTTGGACACCAGTGTACAAACTCGAGAGATTTTTTGAATCAGCAGCAGATTTAAAAAAGCCAATCAAATCTTAATAAATACGTTTGTGTGAAACTTCCAGATTTGGGAGACAGTTAATTCTTAGACTTCCACTCAAACAGCCAAGGCTGCCTACCACAATAGCACCCTCTAAGGATTTATGTTAAGGTTTATTGTATTCCTGATTATATCTGTGGCATCATCGAGAATACAATGAGCTTTTAACCAGCAACTATGCCAAAGACTTATTTTGGAATTTTGGAACGTTCAAACAATTTTTATTGTTAAAAACTTAGTGTTCTTCCTATCATGGATTTTATTGCAAGTGGCCTGTTCCACTATTATGCCATCACTTTCTTGGTCTTCCAATTCTTTTTTTTTCATTTATTTTATATTATTATTATTATTACATAACACCTCCAGGGAGGGCATCTGCTCCACAACTGTCTTCACCACTCCACTAACCACAACTACCTTCATCATCTACACCAGCACCATCTGCCACCACCACCACCACTATTTTCACAGACGATCACAAACATCCATGCTCACGGTGCGATTCGAACCCGCAGCCTTTTGGTTGGAGAGTGGATATGCTAACCACTTGGCCAACCAGGCTGGCTATAGACTGTCAAAAATATAGTATTTTTGACAGTCTGCTATTGTGCACTTGATTTAGATGTTTTAACAATTTTTGTTTATATTTATTTATATAGTGGTTAATTGGTTTTATATTCAGGGATTGTAAAATTTCTTTATTTGTTTTATGGTCCCACTTGGTATTATTATTATGACTTAACACCTCCAAGGAGTCCAAAGACTCATTGAGAGAGGCATCTGCTCTATGACTCTCAGTCTCCACCACCACAACTACCTTCATCATCTACACCAACGCCATCTACTCCTGACCACCACTAGTATATTCACAGACAATAACAAACATCCATGCCCACGGTGGGATTCAAACCTGCAGCCTTTTGGTTGGGGAGTTGGATACACTAACCACTCTGCCAACCAAGGCTGCTATATCCAACTATTTTTCTGAGAAATTTCATTTCTGCTGTTTGAATGCATTTTTCATTCTTATTTTTTATGGTGCATGTTTTCTTCCATATAATAAAGTTAGTTTAGACAGTATGTTATAAAGTCTGATTCTGGTGTGGTATTGTACTAACGATGGCTTAAATATATTATTTATTATGCTGTTTTATATTCTTTACTTTGACAAAATTTGATATTTGAATGTCAGTATCTTTCTTCATATAAGTTGCATCTCCAGTATTTGAAAGTATTTACTTGGTCTAATATTATTTATCATTATTTTACTTCTTATCGGGTTTTCTCCTTTGAAAGCCATTTTCGTCTTTACTTTTGATATTCTCATATTATATTCTTCCTAAATTTCATTTAATGATTTTACTGATAATCTTTATTAATATTAAGTTACTAAAAGTGTTTTATAGGATTGATGCAATAGAATTGTTTCAGTGTTTGGCTAGAGTGAACAGAACAAGAGGTCATCCCTTGATGTTGAGTAAAAGTGTGGTTAGTGGGAATGTGACGACTAGATTTTTTTGTATGGAGGATTGTGAATGAATGGAATGGGTTGCCATTCCATTTTGGAGGAGAGTGGAGGAATAACAGTGGCCAATTCAGCAGAGCACTCTCCATGAAAGTATCTGTAGAAGAGGCACAAAGCAGAAACTAAACGTCTGTTAGAGTGGGATTGAATTGGATATGTGAGAGAGGGATCATTAATTAGCTAGATTGCTTTTTTCTCGATAGAATTGAGCTATCTTAGAGAGGATTTTGGTGCTTCACTCCAAATATGGGAGCATTATTCCATGACTGTGCAGATTTGGGCTTTGTATTGAGTTAGCAGCTGTGAAGGTGTGAAGTAGTGTCTTGTGCAAAAAAGTACACAGCTTTTTGGTGGTTACAGAAGCTATAGTTGAAATGTGGTTGTGTCAAGAAAGATCGAAGGTGCAGATCAGTCCAAGAAGAAAAATCTGTTTGGATATCTCAGTATTACTGAAGGTAAGAGGGAGAGATGTGAGCTGTTTCTTGCAAGACATTAGACAGGACTGGGTTTTGGTGGCATTGGAGTTTATAAGGTTGTTCTTGCCCCACTGGGAAATAGTTAAGAGATGAGTTCAGGTCACTGTTCGTGGTAGATCTTGAGGATTCAAATACTTGAACACCACAAGATTTGTCATAAAAAGACGAATGAAGTGTACTGTCATCAGCAAAGCTCTGGATAGGATTGGAAGTCTAAGAGAATCATTTATATACAAGAGGAAGAGAGTGGGTTAAAGAACAGAACTCTTGGGTACTCCTGCATTGGTGGGGAAATCTGAGGAGAGTAAAACATCCATTGTGACAAGTAAAACATCCAAGTGAGAAAGTTGGTGATCTAGTTGCAGAGTGAGGAAGACAGACCATATAATGGCAGTTTGTTGAGTAGGCCCCTGTGCCAAACCCAATGAAATGCCCTTTAAATGTCGAGGGCAACCACGTGAGTTTCTTCAAATTTCTCCATGGCTTAAGTCCAGAGGTGGGTGGCGAAAGCACCAAGATCACTGTAGATTGCAAGTGGTGGAATCCATACTTCTGGTCACTGATAAGTTACTATGACTCTAGGTAATTCAGGAGTTGGTTGTTGATGACCTTCTCCATAATTTTAGAGAGAACAGAAGTGAGAGCAATTCGATGGTAATTCGTTGGTTGACTTTTATCACCTTTTTTTGGGATGGACTGGATGTGAACCTGCTTCCATGTTGTAGGGGTAGATGCCAGTTGAACAGAATAGATTGAAGAAGCGATATGTAATAGGTATTAGTTCTGGGACACAATTTTTGTGCCCCTGAATACAACAGGTGGGATATCATCATGACCAAATGCCTCGTGTTCAGATTATTGAGATTCACCTAAAGAGAAGGCCGACAGTATGTTGGCCTTCTCTTTAGGTGAGGTAACTACAGTACCATCAGGATGTGAAAGAGTGGTGGTAACCTGGTTGAGCAGAAGTTGCACCCAATGGCTTTGTCAAGGGATGAGAAGGAGCAACTGCCATTTGGGCAGGAAGTGAGTTTGCAGCATTTCATCCTTTGAAAGTCTGACTTGAACTTGGTGATGATTCTTTTACAACAGTTGCAAGCTGCAGAGTAGGCATCTGGAGTTTTGGGCTTGAACTATTCGTGGTAAGCAGAGGCTTTTCTTTTACAGCATTGGCACACTGTTTTGAGAACCAAGGCTTGTATGGTGGCTGAGAATTTGGAGTGGAATGAGGAATGAAAGCCATCATTTCTGTGAGGGTGATTTCTGTTTGGATCAGAAGAACTGAAGCAATATTCAGACCATGGGAAGGAGGAATAGAAGTTACAGAGGTCCTCCCATTTGATACCCTTCTAGTGCCAAAGGACAGGAGACTATCTTTATTTGTATACAAAATAGGTTATGCTGTTTCCAGATTGTTATAATTATATTAAAAAGCAGAGGTGATAGGGTACATCCCTGCTGTACTCCTCTTGATATGTCTTTCCATCTTGATTTTGTTCTAATTTAAATGCTATTTTATTTGCTGTGTATATTTCTTGAATAGACTGTAAGAGCTGGGTTGTTATATTTAGATCAGTCAATATTTTAAAAAACTTTTTCTCTGTTAATTTTATCAAAGACTTTTTCATAATTAACAAAGGCCAAATGTGTTTCTTTTTGAAATTCTCTTTGCTTTCTCTATTAATATTTTGAGAGTGAAAATTTATCACTGCAAGATTGGCCTTTTTATAATCCATTCTGTTTTTCTGCATATGTTTTGTACCCTGCATTTAGCAGACTAATTCCCCTATAGTTATTGCAATAATTTTTATTTCTTTATTATAAATTTATAATAAAAGCTTAGTCATCATCAGCATGCATATCAAGGATTTAGGCCAAGTGTGGCCTGTTCCGTCCTTAGAAGTCATCGTTGAATCTTTTAAGAGGAGGTCCTGGTTTTCTTTTTCCTAATGGCTTGTTTTGGTAATCTTTCTATTTTCATTCTTTGAACGTGTTCCATCCATTTATGTTTATATATTTTAATTTTTTTTTTATTACTGATTCTTGGTTTAATTCTTTCATAATTTCTTCATTTCTTTTGTGATCAAATAGAGTATATTTTGCAGTTTTTCTCATAAACTTCATTTCTGCTGTTATTAATCTTTGTCCTTTCGTTTTGTTATCCAGATTTCACTTCCATACAATAAGATTGGTAGGGCTAATGTATTGTATACTTTTAGTCTGGTTTGTTTTTCAACCAGGTTTGGTTTAAATATAGAGTTAATTACACCTGTTATTTTTAAATATTTTGCAATTTTTACGTTTATATCTTTTTCATTTTCACGTGATCGTACATCCTAGGTAGTTAAATGAATTCACCTGTTCTAAGATCTTGTTATCTATTACTATTTTAGTTCTTGCTGGATCTTGTCCCTTAAAGGCCATAGTTTTTGATTTTTCTGTTGATATTATTACTATTTACTATTACTATTATTTGACAACTCCAAGGAGTCCAAAGACTCATCGAGGGAGGGCACCTACTTTACAACTCTCCATCTCCATCACTCAACCTCATCATCTACACTAACGCCATCTACTGTCCACCACCATCACTATTATTTTCACAGACAATCACAAACATCCATGCCCACGGCAGGATTCGAACCCGCAGCCTTTTGGCTGGAAAGCGGATACACTAACCACTCGGCCAACCAGCCCATGATATAAATTATCATACCATAATCTTTGGCTATCTCATTTAGATCTAAAATAGCTTTCTGTAGGTTATCTTCAGAATTTGTAATTATTTTTTAGGTTCACAGTAGGAGAAAGTTTAATACCTTGATGGAAATTTTTATTTCATTTTATTATTATTTCATTTAAGTAAATATTAAAAAGAGTTGCTGAGAGGGGACATCCCTGTCAGACCCCTTGGTTTATTTCTCTCATATATGATAGCTCATGATTTAATCTTGTTTGTATTTGATTATTTTCATATATAATTATGATAGCTATATAAAAGCTTAATGATTCAATATAACTTTTTGAATTGGTGAACCATTTTCCTAGTTATGATGCATAATAAAGGAGAAGTGATGCTAGTGAATCTGTTTCAGACAAAAGCAAAATTGAAGCCCAGAAGTTTATGAATTTGAATAAGAAGCTTTGTATCATTGAAAAGCTGAAGGAGGTGAGCATGTGATTGATACATGTGCTGATTTAACATGTGACAATGAGATACAATGAGAAACAATCAAATACTGTTTGATTGTAAAGTATTCACACGGCTCCATAAAAGTGGTTAAGTCAAGGGAGGTAATTTTACTGTTTCTTGAAAAGAAACTGCCAAAGTGGTTTGTAAAGATGTGATGAAGATAGGTGTGTTGCCAATAGTAACTTATGAGGAGGAGGACACTTTTCTGACCTTAAAAAAAAAAAAAAAGAACAACGTTGCACATTAAAATTTAAACTTAGTTGGGGATGACTTAGGAAACAGTTAATTCTCAGAATTCAGGAGGCATGGGATGGCAGAATACAAAGATAAAGATGCAGATAACAAATTTGTGGAAGAGGTTGAAGAATTTGATCTAGGTTATTCATCTCCCTAAGTATTCAACTTTGATGAAATTGGTTTCTTCTGGAAAAAGATGCCTAAAAGACAATGCATTATGAAATACAGTTGAACTTTGTTATTTAATGAATCTATATAAACAAGCACCATGGGGACTGAAATTTCCCCATTATAACCATTACTCACTCTATCAGTGATGAATTTAATCTACCTTGTGTTTATTTTTAAATTCTCAATAACTCAATAAAAAATAGATAAAAAAAAACAAGTATTAGAGAGAGAAAACAATATAATTGCATACCTAGATATTATTTATATGAATATGCTTGTATAAACTACAGTGCACTTAATATTAAACACAATTTATTTGTCCATAATTTTAAAACCTAAACAGTTTTTATTTCTCTGTAATTAAAAACAATACTAATTGATAATAAACATGATTTCAATTAATCTTTCTATAAACCAACATAACATATTTGTGTCAGCTTTTAAATAGATTCAGCCAGCCATTCTTAAATATAAAATTGTACATCCAAATTTTTTAGCAACTTTTTTTTGAGCCTTCAACAGTGGACCATATATTGAGAATCCAGCACTTTGTGTAGTGAACCATTAAAGCAATGCTTCAACATTTCTATGCTTTTCAAAGTTTTTTTGTTTCGGTTAAGTTGGCTGTTTTCCAATGCTGATATGTAAACATCTTTTATTCTTCCACAATGTTGATACTGTTGAAGGGACAAAGAAAAATTTTTACATGCTTCAACATCTTTCATACCTTTGCAAAACCAAGAGATTCTTTCTTTTAGTAGACACGTTTCTGATGCAAGGGTTCATTTTTAACTGATTTTCAGTCATAACAGTGTTTAGGTAAAGTAGTGATGGAGGAAGGCCAGAGGCTAGACGCTGGAGAGGTAGGTAGTGAGGGGTTGGTCGCCATGGACAAGATTTGGTTATAAACTGGCTCGTAATCCGATTCAGGTGATCATTCCTTTCATTTTAGTCTAATCCAAGGTTTGTGTATTCCAAGAACTACCTGAGCAATTAAGAAAGTTTGCATAGTTACCAAATTTATATGGTGTATCCATGCAGTATGCTCATTATAAAAGTGAGCAGTTGTATGGGAATATGTGTAAATTAAAATCATTCTGTTTGCTCATTACAACCATGATTTCATTACTTCCATGCTCATCATGGCAGCTTCTGTTAACACAGAAGTTGCCATGACACTAGCCATCAAAAATAGTCCAGCATAGATGTTGAGATCAAGTGCCTTCAGCACCTGCAAAATGAAGGCACTCATTATCTGTCATTCTGAAAATCTGCAGAGTATTAAAGAATGTTATTGTCTATGCTTCCAGTGAATCAAGAGTTAATTGAAAAGATTGGGTGACCAGTGAAATTTTTCAAGATTTGCTTGTGAATTATTTTACACGAGCAGTAGAGCGACATGTTCACTCTAAGAACTCACAGGAGAATGCTATCCTATTTGTTGATGATCATGCATCAGCTCAGTGCTTAACTTTAGAGCCACTACATCTCATTAATTCTCGTAGACAAGCTTATACGTTGGTTATGTATTTTTAAATCACTTAAGGAATTGACAACGTATATAAGAATATAAATTAAATTACCATATATTATCGCGTATAATGCAAAAAATTTATGGTAAAAAATACTACTTAAAGTTAGGGGTTCGCATTATATCAGATCCTAAAAAATATAACATCTTATTAGACTTGCACACACGATATATACTACCTAATGCCTATGCAACCAAATCTACTTGACCCACTTGCATTTGGCAACTGAGCGCATCGTATCTCCACATTAAGCTACTTACATGGCTTTATGCGCAGTTACGATTTAAAATATTATTCATTAAACAAACCTAGCCTGAAATTGTGCCAACAGAAATGTAAACGTTCAGCTTTTGAAGCAGGATTTAAATTGCATGTCATGCAGTTTGCAGAAGAACATAATAAGAGTGTTGCTATGAGAGAATTTGTGTAGCAGAGAGTAATATTAGACTTTGGCGTAAGCAAAAAGACAGTCTTGAAAAAATCCCCAAAAAGAACCTTGCCTGTCGTGTAGATGTAGCATCCTTTCCAGAACTCAGAAAGCTAAATGAACGGATTTTGATGCAACGACAAGATTGCATTATAGTAACAAGAAATGCAATTCGTTTTCGAGCTCTACAACTCAAGAGTGGTAAATTCAAGGACACACCAGATATTCATTTTTTCTTAATTTGCTGGGTGGTGCAACAGATTTGCATTTGCATTCCATTATGGAACATTCATAATGGAACGCAAAGCATTAACATTATGACACCGAACAAAAATTGCGCAGAAGTTACCAAAGCAGCTTGAAGAAAAAGTGCAGTCCTTCCATAAATTTATCATAAAATTACAGAAGTGTTACGGATATGAACTTTCCCAAATTGGCAATATGGATGTGATGCCCATGTACTTTGATATGCCTGGGAATCGAACAGTAAACTCAGTTGGTGAAAAGGGTGTCTTCATAAAAACAACGGGACATGAAAAAACACATTTTACTGTTCTAGCATGCATGGCAGATGGAACCAAATTAATGCCGACAGTGATATTTAAAAGGAAGAAAATTCCGAAGCACATGAAATTTCCACCAGGTATAATTGTTCGTGCCAATCAGAAAGGTTAGATGGATGAAGAAGGTGTACAATTGTGGCTGGATCGAGTATGGAACATACGTCCAGGTAGCTTGTTATGTCAACAAAGCATGCTAACTTCCTGTTGATCTAACTTCCGTTTTGCAGCTGCTTATTGTCAGCTCAAATAAACCATTTAAAGATCACTTACATGAAAAATGGAGAGAATGGATGTCATCTGGTTTGGTGAAGATGACAAAGGGTGGGAATTTTCAGAAGCCTGAGATCACCCTAGTCACAAGCTGTGTTAAAGAAGCATTGGATTCGATACCATCTGAAATGATTCAACACTCATTCCTTAAATGTGGAATGAGTAATTCAATGGGTGAATCCAAAGATGACGTCATATACGAAAGCGAAGATGACGCACAGCAAAATGGAGAGCATGGCAACGACAACTGCTACACTGATGACGCAATGCCTACAGATGAATTTATAAATGAAATGTTTGATTGACTCAAAAGATGAAGAAGAATTTAAAGGATTTTGATATTTTGTTTTAAAATAAATATTTCTTTCGTTAATTCATATTGTATTATTTATAATGTTATGGAACAAGATTAACAGATCACATTATACATGGGCGTGGCATTTCAGGGCTAGTTTTCAAACAAAATTTCTAGTTCGCATTGCACGTGGATCACTACGCGATAATATACGGTACACTTTAATAAATATTTCGATATTTCGGCAACGTCACGTTGCCATATTCAAAAGGAACTTACAAAAAAGGCACGTGAACGTAGGCACTACAACACAATAACTGAGAATAAAGTGAGGAAGCTATTGTTCTCCTAAAAGTCATGATGGTGCCTCCCAGCAGCTATGTAGTTGTTCTTGGCTGTTGGGCTGAAGGTCTGCTGATGTAAGCCTCCCAAATTTAGGTCAGTCTCATGCAACCAAATTTGTTGAGGTGTGGAGAGTTTCTTAGGGCTGAGGCTGATTCCATGAATAGTCTTTTGAATTTGAAATTGCTATGGTGTATTATTGTAGCTTTCTTCCACCGTATTCTGTGGCGTGTATCCAGAGCATGGTATGCAAGACCCGAGTGGCTGTATTTGTGAAACTGGATGTAGTCCTTGTGTTCTGAATTTCTGATATTCGCTGTCTTGCCTGTTTGGCCAAAGTAAGACAGTTTACAGCTGGAAGGGAGTTAGTATACACCGAAGATAGGTCTAGGGAAAGTGGTTGGTCTTTAGTGGAGCGAATAAGGGATGCCAATTTTCTGTATGGTCTGTAACAGGAGGTCAAGTCATATTTTTTTAAGAGTTTGGTAATGTTTTCCAAGGTGCCTCGTATGTAGGGAATGGTGATGGATTTAGAGTAATCCTTGTTGTGAAGGGGAGGGTGCCTAACGGTCAAAGCTGTATAAGTGAGAGGAGACCTCCACATAGCCTTTAAAGGAATGCGGAGACCGACCAGGACTTCTGAACTAATGTCCAATCCTCACCTTCTCGTGGTGCACCCTGTTGTGTATCTACTTAGATACTCAACGAACGAGGATGGGCTGGCAATTTGGGATTTAGCCACCCAAATTGTATTCTTATTGGTTAAACCAAAATAAAAAACGATGGTACAACATGACAAAATTTCATGTCAGCTGGGGCTTCGCCCGGTTAAACAAGGCCCCCAATGTTTTCGCCAGGGAACTAGTGCGAACAGTGAAAAGTCAGCTACTAGAACAAATCTGAAAACAAACCCCAACTCAACATCACCAGAGTTAAAGATCGGTACTATCAACGTAAGAAGCCTGAATGGCAAAGAAATGGAGGTATCTGAGGAATTAGATAAGTACCAGATTGACATAATAGGGGTGACTGAAACAAAAAAGACCAAAACTGGTGAGATCTTTCTGAGCAATAAATACAAAATGTTATATTCAGGCAATGACAATTAAGGAAAAGAAGGAGTAGCCATAGTATTCAATACAAAATACGAGGTTAATCTTCTTGAATGGCAGTCACTCTCAAGTAGAGTAATGTGGACAAATATGAGAATGGGGAACTGGACAATGAGACTTATTTGTGCCTATGGTCCCACAGAAGGTTCTACTAGGGTAGAAGTGGAGGAATTTTTTGAGGCTTTAGAAAAAGCAACTGACACAATGAAAAAGGAAAAGTTGGTCCTTGTTGGGGATCTAAATAGCGGAGTAGGAAATGATTGTGAGACATACAAAAATATTTTGGGAAAATTTGGAGAAAAGAGCAAATCTAATAATAATGGCAAATACCTGTTGGATTTCTGCTCAGGACATGGCTGGTTATTACTAACACCATGTTCCAACATAAAAATATGCAGAAATTCACATGGAGAGAAGAAGCAAGGAATTAGAAAAGTCTCCTTGACTATGTTATTGTAGTTTTCTCCCTGGTGCAGGACACCAGAGTGTACAGAGGATTTGAAATTGGAAGTGATCACTATTTAGTCTTGAGCAGGATAAAATTTTGAATTTCATATTGAAAAGAATAACATGCAAGAAAGTTTTAAAGCGAATAAAAGTTGAACAGCTCTCAGATGTGAACTGTAGACTAAAATACACAAAGATTATTGAAGAAAAAATTAAAGAGTTTAAGAACAGGAATCAAACCTTGGAGATTCAGTGGCAAACTCTGAAGAAAACATTGATTGATTCTGCCAGAGAGGCATGTGGTGAGGTTGTGTGCAAGGATAAAAAAAATCAGAACTCCCTGGTGGACACAGGAAGTTAAAGAGACAGTGAAGGAAAAGAAGAAAGCATATCAAAAGTTCTTGTCAAATAAGTCAGCTTGTGCTCTTAGAGAATACAGAGACAAATGCAAAAATGCTAAACACTGTGTAAAACTAGCTAAACAAAAGTCATAGGAGGACTTTGGCAAAAATATAGAAAATAAATATGAAGAAGGTGGCAAAATATTCTGGAGGTTGTTGAAGAAGCTTTGGAATGGACGAAAGAGTGCTGTAAAAGGAGTTAGAGATGATAAAGGTGACATGAAAACGGGAGAAAAATATATCCTTGAAGTATGGAGTAATTACTTTGAAAACTGCTAAATGAAACAAGCAGAGATGACAGCACAGTGGTAAAAAACACTGACCAGGCATGCAATCACGAATACATATCCATACTTGAAGTAGAAAAAGCTATCAGAAGTTTGAAATGTGGAAAGGCAGCAGGAGTAGATGATATTTGGCCAGAAATGCTGAGGTATTGTGGTATAAGAGTCTTACAGTGGCTGCACTGCATAGTTCAGAAAGCCTGGAGAGAGGAACGAATTCCCGAAGATTGGAGTAGAGCTCACATAGTACCCATATATAAAAAGGAAAATAAAAAAAAAATTAATGTGAGAATTACAGAGGTATTTCCCTACTGAGTGTTCCTGGCAAGATCTATACAAGGTATACTTGAGAAATGGTTGAGAAGAATTGTGGGAGAAAAGCTTGGTGAAGAACAACCTGGATTCAGGCCAAATAGAGGCTGTCAGGATCAGATCTTCACTTTATCACAAATAGTCGAGAAAGCATGGGAATATAAATCTGTATTTAAGTTTTGTCGATTTGACTTGGCACCTTGTCATATGCCTCATACGGAAGGCATATGACAAGATGCCAAGAGAGAAGCTATTTCAATACGCTGCAGTTATATGGTGTCAATGGGGCATTATATCAAGCAATACTTATTCTTTATTTGAGTTGTAAGTCAGCAGTTAGAATTGAAGGAAGTACAGGAAGATGGTTTAATGTTATATCTGGTGTGAGACAAGGATGTACATTTCCCCTCTGTTATTCATTATCTATATGGATCACATTATGAAGGAAAGTGGTATTAAAAATGATATCAAAATTGAAGATGTTAATGTCAGCTCTCTGCTTTATGCGGATGATGATATACTTCTAAATAAATCCGCTACAAGTCTGCAAGATTCTCTGACTAAATTGAATAGCTGTTGTAATAGATATAGTATGAAGGTCAGCAATAAAGACAATGAAAATAGGCAGAATCATTGAAAATGTCAACTGTGTTGTGAATGGAGAACCTGTGGAACAAGTAAAATCTTTCAGCTACTTAGGCACGATTTTTATTGAAGATGGTAAATTAAATATAGAAATAGACAACAGAATCCGCAAAGCTGATATGGTGGGAAGTCAAGTGAATACATTCATATGCAATAAGAGAGAAATTAGTCGGAACACTAAATTAGCTGTATACAAGGCAGTGTTCAAACCAGTTTTATCTTATGGATCTGAGAGCTGGATCAGAAGTAAAACACTTGACCAAAGACTAGAGACCACAGATATGAGAGTCCTGAGAAAGAATATAGGCATGAACAGATGGCATCAATGGCAATATCATATTAAAAACGAAGATATTAGGAAAGATTTGACATTGTCAGTATCCAGGAATGCATTAGCAGAGCTAATCTCAGGTGGTATGATCATTTAAACAGAATGGGTGTGTAAAGATTAGCAAAATGACCCAGAGGAAGACCAAGATATAGGTGGATTGATATGGTACAAAGTGCCTTAGACAATAGAAATATAAGATCTGATAATGTTGGAGTCTTGACAAGTAACAGACTGATTTGGAGGAAAATTGTAGATAGGAAGTTAGTAATGATGTAATTTTTTTCATGTGGTACTATCATATCCTGTACACCCCTTGAGGTTACATGGCAGGAATTTGATGATGATGATTGTTGTGAAGGTGTGGTGGTGGTGGTGGGGGGGATTGTGGTTTGTTGGTTTCAATATTTTTTGGATTTTATGGGGGGGGGTGCCATTGACTGAGAAAGTGTTGAGCATGTGATTAAGTTCAGTGTTTAATGCTATGTCGTTTGAACAGATTAGTTTATCCTTGTTGTTTAGTGCTTTCACCACTCCATATTGTTGTGTGTGTGTGGGGGGGGGGGGGGGAATTGTTGGTAAATGTACCTGCCTGTATGAGTGGGTTTTCTGTAAACTGAGAAAACCAAGGTTCCATCAGTCTGGCAGGTGACTAGTGTGTCTAGGAAAGGGAGGCTGTTGTCTTTTTCCAGAGCGAACTTGATTTTTTGATGTTGGTTGTTTAAGTGTGTTAAGAAGGAGAGGAGTGTATCAGAGCTATGTGGCCACATAGCGAAAACATCATCGACGTAGCAAAGCCATATGGTTGGTTTTTGAGGGGCAGAGGTTAAAGCTTTTTCTTCAAAGTTCTCCATAAAGAAATTGGCCAGGGGTGGGGAGAGTGGTGAGCCAATGGCTATCCCCCTCTGTTTGTAGAATTTTCCCTGCCAATCAGAATAGCCTGAGTTCATTGTGAACTGAAATAGGGCTGAGATATCGGGAGGAAATTTAGCTTGGATTAGCTCTAAAGTTTCCTTGAGTGGGACATTTGTGAATAAGGAGGAGATTTCAAAGCTAACCATTATGTCAGTGTGTTTGAGTGCAAGGTTTTCTATGCTGGCTTTGAAGTGGTCTGAGTTTTTTGTGTGATGGTGTGTTGCCAGTATTGTGTGAGAGCACTTTGACCAAATGTTTAGCTAATTTTATGTGGGGGAATCAATGCCACCCACTATGGGACGTAATGCCACATTTTTTTATGTATTTTTGGGAGTCCATAAATACAAGGGGGGGGGGTATAGAGTTAAATGGTTTTAATCTGCTAGTAACTCCTAAAAGTCCTGATGGGGCAGGGCACCATCAGGACTTTTAGGAGAACAATAGCTTCCTCACTTCATTTTCAGTTACTGTGTTGTTGTGCCTACATGCACGTGCCTTTTTGTAAGTTCCTTTTGAAGATGGCAATGATGACTTATTCCTTCCTCTTTCAGAAGGCTGCAAAGAATCTCAACACGAGCCATCCAAATGTTTTTTTTTTTTTTTTTTTTTTTTTACCATTTGTTGTATACAGATGACAATGTCAGAAGAATAGGAAAGTTTCCTAGTTTTCTCTCTAAAAATCTGTGAAGCAACTTTACTCCCCCACCCCCATCCACTCACCCAAAGCAATTACAAAAATGATCCAAGAATTTCATCTTAAAAAAAAAAAAAAAATAAATAAATAAATTACTTACAGGGAAAGCACCTCACCTGAGTCATTAAAAGTGTGGCACTAGTCATCGAGTTAATAAACTGCGATTCCATAGAAGGGATTTTATTTTGTTTTAAAAGAACAAGTTGCAAAAGAAAACATTTGGCTTTTTTTTTTTTTAATTTAACAACCAAAGCATAAAACAAAGTAGGAAAAACCATCAAAGGCCTGAAATGTGGAAAGGCAGCAGGAGTAGATGAGATTCGGCCAGAAATGCTGAAGTATGGTGGTATAAATGTCTTAGAGTGGCTGCATAGTTCAGAAAGCCTGGACAGAAGGACGAATTCATGATGATTGGAGTAGAGCTCTCATAGAACCCATATATTAAAAGGGAAATAAAACTGAATGTGAGAATTACAGAGGCATTTCATTACTGAGTGTTCCTGGTAAGATATATGCAAGTATACGAGAAGAATTGTGGAAGAAGGGCTTGGTGAAGAACAAGCTGGATTCATCATGTTGGAGGCTTAGTGGATTTTTTACAACACTCAAAAAGAATTAAAATAGAACTTAATACTTCCTATATTTCATCCTAGTCACTAGGACATCTACGGGGATTACAAAAACAATTAATGTAACATGCACAAACAAATCTTACAATACTAAGCCCAACCACCTGGGTGACACTAAAGTCCTATCTAGGTGGAGCGCCCTCTAAGGGCAGTAGTAGGGGGCGTGGAATGTAAGGTGGGATCTCTGGTGATGAGCGTATCCCAAATCTTCGGAAGCTTGATGCAACCGTATTTATTAAGATTTGGTTGGTTTCTGAGAGCTGCTGCTGCTTCTGAGAAAAGTCTCTCTTTCTTGAATTTGCTGTGGTGGAGCATGGTGGTTTTCTTCCATGATACTCTGGTGGTGGTGTCCAAAACATGGTCAGCCAAGCCTGAATGGCCATAGTTGTGTTGACAGATGTAAGACTTGTGTTCCTCCAGGTGGACGGATGCTGATCTGCTTGTCTGTCCAAAGTATGCCAGCTTACAGGAACAGGGTACTTTGTAAACTCCAGGCAGCGAGAGAGGAGGGAGCTGATATTTCGTAGAACGGATAAGGGTAGCAAGTTTGCGGTCCCCCCCTTTGCAATTTCTATATGGAAGATTTCGAAAAACAAGCCATAGACTCAGCACCACTCAAACCTTCTATCTGGCTAAGATATGTAGATGATGTGTTCTCTATTTGGCCTCATGCCCCAGACACGTTAGACTCCTTCCTCAGTCATCTTAATATCCTACATTCAAGAATCCAGTTTACTATGGAAAAGGAAAAGAACAACTGTTTACCCTTCCTAGACACCTTAGTCACACGCTTGCCTAATGATACACTTGCCTTCACTGTATACAGAAAACCCACACACACACACAGGCAGATACATTCACAAACTCTCCCACCACCCCTCATAACAATATGGCATCATCAAAACTCTTACTAAGAGAGCCCACAATCTTTGTTCCAGTGGAACCGCCCTTACTACTGAGCTTAACCACATACACAACACTTTCCTCTCTAATGCCTACAGCGAACACAGTATCAAAAAAATAATCAGTTCCTCCCCCATTCCCCATCCTTTTCATCAACAAGATTTTAAAAATGCTATCACCATACCCTACATCCGTGGCACATTTGAAAAAAAAATAGCCAAGATACTAAAAAAGTACAACCTACACACAACATATAAGCCCTACCGCAAACTTGCTACCCTTATCTATTCTACGAAAGATCAGCTCCCTCCTCTCTCGCTGCCTGGAGTTTACAAAGTACCCTGTTCCTGTAAGCTGGCGTACTTTGGACAGACAGGCAGATCAGCATCCATCCGCCTGGAGGAACACAAGTCTTACATCTGTAAACACAACTATGGCCATTCAGGCTTGGCTGACCATGTTTTGGACACCACCCACAGAGTATCATGGAAGAAAACCACCATGCTCCACCACACAAATTCAAGAAAGAAGCAGCAGCAGCTCTCAGAAATCAACCAAATCTTCATAAATACGGTTGCATCAAGCTTCTCAAGATTTGGGAAACACTCATCACCAGAGATCCCACCTTACATTCCAGGCCACCTACTACCGCCCTTAGAGAGCGCTCCACCTAGATATTACTTTAGTATCACCCACGTGATTGGGCTTAGTATCATAAGATTTGTGTGTGCATATGACATTAATTGTTTTTGTAATCCCCGTAGATGGCCTAGTGACTAGGACGAAATATAGGAAGTATTAAATTCTATTTTAATTCTTTTTGAGTGTTGTAAAAAATCCATTAAGCTTCCAATATGATGTCCTCACAGCGCTTAAGCCTCTGCACATGAAGCTGGATTCAGGCCAAATAGAGGCTGTCGGGATCAGATCTTCGCTTTACGACAAATAGTTGAGAAAGCATGGGAATATAATAAAAATCTATACTTAAGTTTTGTCGATCTGGAAAAGGCATATGACAAGGTGCCAAGAGAGAGAAGCTATTCAATATGCTACCATTATATGGTGTCAGTGGGGCATTATATCAAGCAATACTTAGTCTTTATTTGAGTTGTAAGTCAGCAGTTAGAATTGAAGGAAGTACAGGAAGATGGTTTAATGTTAAATCTGGTGTTGAGACAAGGATGTACATTATCCTCTCTGTTATTCATTATCTATATGGATCACATTATGAAGGAAAGTGGTATTAAACATGATATCAAAATTGGAGGTTAATGTCAGCTCTTTGCTTTATGCAGACGATGTTATGCTTCTAAATATATCCACTACAAGTCTGCAATATTCCTTGACTAAATTTAATAACTGTTGTAATAGATATGGTATGGAGGTCAGCAATAAAAACACAAAAACAATGAAAATAGGCAGAATCTTTGAAAATGTCAACTACATTTTGAACGGAGAACCTGTAGAACAAGTAAAATATTTCAGCTACTTAGGCACGATTTTTAGTGAAGATGGTAAATTAAATATGGAAATAGACAACAGAATCAACAAAGCTGGTATGGTAGGAAGTCAATTGAATAAATTCATATGGAATATAAGAGAAATTAGTTGGAACAGTAAATTAGCTGTATACAGGACAGTTCAAACCAGTTTTAACTTTTGGATCTGAGAGCTGAGTTAGAAGTAAAACACTTGACCAAAGACTAGAGACCGCAGATATGAAAGTCCTGAGAAAGATTAGGGGCATGAACAGATGGCATCAATGGCAATATCATATTAAAAACAAGGATATTAGGAAAGAACTTGACATTGTCAGCATCCAGGAATGCATTAGCAGAGCTAATCTCAGGTGGTATGGTCACTTAAATAGAATGGGCGAGGAAAGATTAGAAAAACAAGTGCTCTCTCAGAAATCAACCAAATCTTAATAAATACGGTTGCATCAAGCTTCTGAAGATTTGGGAAACACTCATCACCAGAGATCCCGCCTTACATTCCAGGCCACCTACTACCACCCTTAGAGAGCGCTTCGCCTAGGTATTACTTTAGTATCACCCACGTGGTTGGGCTCAGTATCATAAGATTTGTGTGTGCATATGACATTAATTGTTTTTGTAATCCCCGTAGATGGCCTAGTGACTAGGACGAAATATAGGAAGTATTAAATTCTATTTTAATTCTTTTTGAGTGTTGTAAAAAATCCATTAAGCCTCCAATATGATGTCCTCACAGCACTTAAGCCTCTGCACACGAAGCTGGATTCAGGCCAAATAGAGGCTGTCGGGATCAGATCTTCGCTTTACGACAAATAGTTGAGAAAGCATGGGAATATAACAAAAATCTATACTTAAGTTTTGTCGATCTGGAAAAGGCATATGACAAGGTGCCAAGAGAGAGAAGCTATTCAATATGCTACCATTATATGGTGTCCATGGGGCATTATATCAAGCAATACTTAGTCTTTATTTGAGTTGTAAGTCAGCAGTTAGAATTGAAGGAAGTACAGGAAGATGGTTTAATGTTAAATATGGTGTTGAGACAAGGATGTACATTATCCTCTATGTTATTCATTATCTATATGGATTACATTTTGAAGGAAAGTGGTATTAAACATGATATCAAAATTGGAGGTTAATGTGAGCTCTCTGTTTTATGCAGACCATGTTATGCTTCTAAATAAATCCACTACAAGTCTGCAATATTCCTTGACTAAATTTAATAACTGTTGTAATAGATATGGTATGGAGGTCAGCAATAAAAAGACAAAAACAATGAAAATAGGCAGAATCGTTGAAAATGTCAACTGCATTTTGAACGGAGAACCTGTGGAACAAGTAAAATATTTCAGCTACTTAGGCACGATTTTTAGTGAAGATGGTAAATTAAATATGCAAATAGACAACAGAATCAACAAAGCTGGTATGGTAGGAAGTCAAATGAATAAATTCATATGGAATATAAGAGAAATTAGTTGGAACACTAAATTAGATTATACAGGACAGTTCAAACCAGTTTTAACTTTTGGATCTGAGAGCTGAGTTAGAAATAAAACACTTGACCAAAGACTAGAGACCGCAGATATGAAAGTCCTGAGAAAGATTAGGGGCATGAACAGATGGCATCAATGGCAATATCATATTAAAAACAAGGATATTAGGAAAGAACTTGGCATTGTCAGTATCCAGGAATGCATTAGCAGAG
This sequence comes from Typopeltis vanoorti, assembly GCF_054136105.1. Taxonomy (NCBI): domain Eukaryota; kingdom Metazoa; phylum Arthropoda; class Arachnida; order Uropygi; family Thelyphonidae; genus Typopeltis; species Typopeltis vanoorti. Next base: position 300,859 of record NC_143555.1, on the reverse strand, counting down.
CTAATCTCAGGTGGTATGGTCACTTAAATAGAATGGGCGAGGAAAGATTAGCAAAACAAGTGTTCTCTGCAAGGTAGGCAGGAAAACAACCCAGAGGAAGACCAAGATATAGGTGGATTGATATTATATAACGTGCCTTAGACAATAGAAATATAAGATCTGATAATGGTGGAGTCTTGGCAAGTAACAGACTGATTTGGAGGAAAATTGTAGATAGGAAGTTAGTAATGATGTAAATCTTTCATGTAGTACTATCATATTCTGTACACCCCTTGAGGGTACATGGCAAGAATTTGATGAAGTATAAAACCTTTTTATCATTTGAATTTTTTGCTATAATTTAAGTTTTATGAAAGTGCAGTAGATAGTGTTTAATTATATATCTCTCCCTTTGCTACTTATCTTTCTTGTCCTGCCTATGCTTCTCACAGCTTCACTTTTTTGAGTATGTGTATGTGGGGGGGAGGTGATTTAAGAGTTGTTCCAAACAAACATTATAGTAGAAAATATACTAGCACTAGTAGCTTAAGAAATACTTAGAATCATAAAAGATTAAGTTTAAGATTAAATTTAACATTAATAAGTTATATGGATATTTTTTTTTGGTGATTGGGGGGAGGGTTCAGAGCTACTTAACCAGGAGGAAATGACTACACAATCTTTTAAGTTATGATTTCTTGGAGCTTATGACCTAATGTTCAGTCCTCACCTCCTCCTCATGGTGCACCCCATTAGTAGGTATTCCAAATAATGATCAAAGGATGATCAGCTAGCAATTTTGGAGTTAGCTGACCACACTGCTTTGTATTAGCTTAAACCAAAAGACAGTGATCATATACTTAGATGAGATTATATATTTGGCTTAATCGTTTATCCAAGTGTGAGCAAACAAAGTTTGCACCTGAAGTAATTTCAGGACTGGAGAAACTCGTGGGAACGGTGGTATAATTTCACATCACTTGCCTTAGTATCCCATAATGCAAGTCACATATCCTTATGGTATGTATAATGCTATGCATTATGGGAAGGGTCACTACCCAGACCAGTTTCGACCTTTATTGAGGTCTCATCAGTGGGGAGCCAGTCCCAGAGCTGGTGATACTAAGGTGGAAGTAATTCAGAAGTCATATTTCCATATACCTTATAGACTATTTTAGGGTTATTTAGCATCTCATCAGAAAGTAGCTCAGAAAAAGCCTATTCAAAGTAGTCTTAATAAAATTTTCTTCAGCATGATATTTCTTATCATGCTGAAGAAAACAGCAACCTTTATGTAAATCATAAATGACTGGGAATTATTATCTTACTCCACTGAGAAAGAACATCCTATGTTTCTAAAACTTCTAGGAAGTATATTTAGCATATTTCTGAAATTCCATTTTTCAATAGCTCACCTCAAAATCTGTTATATATTTCTTTTTCACTTTTATCAGTTCTGAAAGTATTTCAGGAATACCTATCAATTTATATTTTAGACTGAAACGGGAATCATCGGAATGGGATTCAATATTAGAATTACAGAGAAGATATCTGGAGCTTGCTGTTGGGTAAGTTCAAATTGAAGTGTTTTGTTTAGTATGTTTTATATTTAAATGAAAAAAAGACTATTTTTTTTTTCACTTTTAACTATATAATATAAAGAAGTACTTGGCATTGTTATGACTTTCTGTCAATGTCAAATGTTAACTTGGGTCCAATAGATCATCTTTTAGCTGAAAACCAGTAGGGATGCAGAAGATTGTTTATAGGAAATGCATATGCTAATAGCTAGTTTGTAAAGTTATAGCCTAAAAATAATACAAATTTATGCACCCACCTATAGACATTCGGAAGAGAAGATAGAAAAATTCTATGAAGAATTAGATCGTTTAAAATTAAATCAGAATAAATAAATGGACTATAGTAATGGGAGATTTTAACTATAAGATTGGAACGAAGGACAATAACAAAACAAGTATAGTAGAGTTTGGTATTGGAGATAGAAATGAAAGAAGAGAAAGACTAGTAAGATGTGCAGAAAGTCGGGGTCTATTTATAATGAATACATTTTATAAAAAGACAAAGGCATGAAAATGGACATGGCAGTTACCTTGATGATGCTACAAAAAATGAAATTGACCTTATTTTGAGTAACAGAAAAGAATTACTATAGAATATATCAGTAATAAATAAGATAGATTTTGATAGTGCCCATAGAATGGTCAGGGCTAAAATCAAATTAAACAATAGAAGAAATAGGACAGAAACAAAAAGAACTGGTGTTAAAATAGATAATGAAATGATTAGAACACAGCACAAAGAATTTGAAAAGATTTTGACAGAAAAACTTGTTTCAAACGAAGAACACCAAAATCCTACACAACGAATGGAAAACATATCATCAACAGAGAAATCTAATGTGAACATGATAAAAACATGGCAAAAAAGTAAAGTAGGAACTAATAGATTAAGTCAAAATACTTAAGAAAAATAGACTTAATTAAGAAAAGAGAAGGAAAAGACACAGAGGTACTAGGGAAGAAATAGAATTTTTTGAATTTTAAAAAACTGATGAGAACCGAAATACAGGATATCAGATGCTATAACATCAATAAAGTAAAAGAAATGATAGAAAAGAATAAATCATTGAAAGTAATTATTATTATTATTATTATTATTATTATTCAGGCCTCCAAGGAGTCAAAAGACTCATCGAGGGAGGTCCTTCCTAAGACATAAAGTCTGTCAAGACTCATCGAGGGGAGGTCCCCCCCTGAGAAACACAAAGTTTATCATACCACTCTTTAAAGTCACTGACTGTTCTCGCTCCCACCACTCCATCAGGCAATGCATTCCACGGCTCAACCACCCTCCACACAAAGAAACCACTCCTTACCCTCTTGCTCACAGTTTCCTTTCGTAACTTCCAGGGATGGCCTCTTGTCATCACTCCTTCCCGCTGATCAACCAAGCGAAAGAACTCCCCAGTGTCAACCCTGTAACCACCTCTCAACAGTTTAAAAGTCTCAATCATATCACCTCTCCTTCTTCTATCCGCCAAACTCTGCAGTCCACATTCTCTCAGCCGATCCTCATAGCTATCATTGTACAGTCCTGAAACCATCTTTGTCATCCGTCTTTGTATCCTTTCCACAGTTAATTTATCCCCTTCAAATCCTGGGGACCAAATCTGAGAACAATAGTCCAAGTGTGGTCTGATCAGAGACTTATACAACGGAATGATAACCCTCTTATCTCTGCAGGTCAGTGTCCTTCTCATAATAGCAGCAATCCTCTGTGTTACCTTCACCACCTTTGCAATATGTCCCCTAAACTTCAGGTTTCTATCAATCATCAACCCCAGATCTCTTGTCTCCCCTACTTCCTCCAGTATAACTCCTCCCATAGAGTATGCAGCATCCCATCGATGTTTCCCAAACTTCAAGACCTTACATTTTGCTGCATTAAACTGACACCCCCATTCATTTGCCCATCTATCTAGCTTATTTAAATCCTCTTGCAGGGCTACCACATCTGCGCTATTACTAATAATCCTTCCCAGCTTCGCATCATCCGCAAACAACTGAATATCCCCCTGCAATCCACTGGCTATGTCATTGATATAAAGGTTAAACAATATAGGTCCTAGTACTGAGCCCTGTGGGACCCCACTTGTAACCCTCTGCCTCCTGGAAACTGCTCCACCATACACAACTCTCTGATACCTATCAGACAGCCAATCCTGAATCCAGTTGACCAATCTGACATCCAGACCCATGTGCTGCAACTTAAATATCAGCTTATCATGTGGCACCCTGTCAAATGCCTTCGCCAAGTCTAAGAAAATTGCAGTATATGCCTTTCCCTCATCTAATGCTCTTGTAACTTTATTATAAAAGGCTAGCATATTGCTAAAACATGAGCGTCCTTTCACAAATCCATGTTGATTCTCACAGATAACATTACCCTCATCTGCCCAATGCTGTACACGGTCCCTCACTACTTTCTCCAAGATCTTAACAACTACTGATGACACACAGACTGGCCTATAATTAGACACTTCCAGTCTGTTACCACCCTTATGCAATGGCACTATCTTACCTTCCTTCCATTCCCTGGGCACCTTTGCCAAAGCCAGACTTTCATTGTAAAGCCACGTTAAGGGTATTGTCAATTCGCTAGCACATTCTCTCAAAACTCGTGGCGAAATACCATCCAGTCCCACAGCTTTACTGACATCCAGAGTACTCAGTATCTGAAACACACTCTCCTCCTGTACCTCCAGACCTCGTACCAGTCCTATCCCTCTAGCATTAAAACTGACTCCTCTAGGATGAAATACTCCAATAAAGTGTTCATTGAACAATTCCACTATGTCCTCTGCATCAGTCACTCTATTCCCATTTTTATCCCACAATATCATTCTTCCACAGTCATTTCTCCTCCTACTGGCCACATAGCTAAAAAATTCCCTAGGATTTTCTTTGGATCTTAGGGCCAATCTCCTCTCATATTCCAGTTTCGCTTTCCTTACCACACGAGTCACTCTTCTGGCCTGTGTCTTATATTCTTCACCCATCCTCTCTTCACCTGTCTCCTTATATCTCTTCCATAGCCTCTTTTTCGCATGCAGTTCCTGTTTAATGTTGTTTGTCATCCACTTTACTCCAAATTGCGCCCTCTTCTTCACTCGTGGTATACAACTTACCATTGCTGATAACAAATATTCTTTCACAATTTCCCACGCACTGGTGATATCCTGGCCGTCCAATTCCTCCCTCCATGAAACTTCCCGAAGTTGACGTCTAAGACTATTATAATCACCTGCCTTATAATTCCACATAAGTTCCCGTCTCTTTGATACTCCTGCATGTCTATTCATTTTCCATGTCAACACCATATGGTCACTCTCTCCAACTGGTGGGAGAGACGTCAACTCAGTTATTATCAACTCTTCTGATGCTATAACCAAATCCAAAATTTTTGAACCTCTTGTTCCCTCTGTTACATGTTGCCTAAGACATTTGTCCCTCAAGAATTCTAGAAATTCCATTCCCCTATTGTTACATGCATGTTCCTCTCTCCAATTTATACTACTGAAGTTAAAATCTCCCATAACAATCATTCTTCTTGCACTTGCCAAACTTAGCTGTCTAAACATCTCCTGGTCCCCATCCTCTGTGCTCCTGGGTCTGTAGCAACACCCCACTAAATATCCTGTCTTGCCTACCTCTAGCTCACACCATACGCTCTCAAAATCATTTGTCTCACTTCCTTCCAAATTCTCCACTCTTAGAGGACATAGGTCATCACTTATCATAAGCAGCACCCCACCACCACGCTTTCCCCTCCTATCCTGACGAAAAATGCTATACCCAGCGACTTCTATTCCTGTTGTTATATTCCCTTCTGTCAACCACGTCTCAGTGATCGCAATAATTTTTGGCCAGGCTGATGCTATCTGCGCCACCAATTCCTCTCCCTTATTCCGGATACTCCTGGCATTAGTATACAGCATATAAATGCCATTGTTTCTATACCCAGCCTTATCCCTTCTAGACTCCACTGGGCTCAGTGTTACCTGACATTGTCTCCCTTCTCCCAAGTATCCATTCCCACAAGAGGCCACCCCTGCTATCATCCTCCCTGGGACACACTGACTCGTTCAGAACAGCAATCTCTCCAGATGCCTACGCCCTTCCTCATTCAAATGTAAACGGTCTCTCGCATACAACTCCTCTCTTTCCTCAAACGCACTCCAAGCATCCACATATACCAGTCCTCTCTTGTCACACATTCTCGCTATTATGCCATTCAATATCACCGCTCTTCTGCTCAGCTCATCATTATCATACCTAGGCAACACGCACACTATTTTTCCTCTCTCTGTCTTCTTCCGTACAGTCTCAAGCAAAAATCTCATATCTCTCGCTGCCCGACTTACATTACCACTCAAGTCATTCGTTCCTACCATCACAATCATCTCATCCACCCTTTCACCTCTCTTAATTGCCATAGCCACCCTTTCTATTGTTCCTCCTGGCAAACACTCCTCACGCATCCTATCTTGAACACCACGGATCATTGAGTCGCCATACATTATACCTCTTACCATTCCCTCGCTCCTATTGTTTCCATTCTCTCCTCTTCTTTCATTCCCATACCTCTCTCTTCTACTGTTTCCATTCTCTCCTCTTCTAGCACTCCCATACATCTCTCTCATTCCCTCTCTCCTACTGTTTTTATTTTCTCCACTTCTAACACTTCCATATCCCTCTCTCATTCTGTCTCTCCTACTACTGTTTCCATTCGCTCGTCTTCTAGCATTCCCATACCTCTCTCTCATTCCATCTCTCCTACCGTTTCCATTCTCTCCTCTTCTAGCACTTCCATATCTCTCTCTCATTCCGTCTCTTCTACTGTTTCCATTCTCTCCTCTTCTAGCACCCCCATACCTCTCACTCATACTCCTTAAATTCTCTCTCTCTCCTACTCTGATTTGCCTTGCATTTATCTCTTCCATTCTCCTAATCTTATCTTTCATACTTCTGCTCTCATTCACTAGACATTCCACCTCCTCTTTCAACTCATCTGTCTCCCTCTGCAGGTCAGTCACTCTTAATCTAAATTCACTCTCCCATACAAAACCATCTCCTAAACTTCCACAGTCACTCACACCTTCCACACTATCAACTATTATTTTCTCATTCGCTCCTATCATACTAAGAAAGGAAACTAATAAGGGAAAGAATTGGCTTACATGTCTCAAAAATAAAAACAACGAGATAAAGTATGAATGAAATGAAATAATGAAAATATGTTATTATTATTAAGAGAGACCTCCAGGAAGTCAGAGACTAATCGAGGGAGGCCACATACTACACACATACCAGCTATCATACTAACTCTTGAATTCATTCACACTGCTTGCACTCACAACATCCAATGGCAATCTATTCTCATCATGCATCACCCTCTGAGAGAAAAATCTAGTCCTCATCCCGTTTTTAGCAGCCTTCATTCTCAGCTACCAAGGATGCCCTCTCGTCCTTTCCTCACACTCCATAAATTGAAAAATTTCATCAATTGAAATCCTGTATGACCCTTTCAGAAGTTTAACTCTCCTTCATATTTCCCCCTCTTTCTCCTGTTTGCTAGTGTCTGCAGTCTACAAATTCTCAGTCTGTCTTCATAATCAGTATTCAACAATCCTGATATCATTTTAACACTCTCCTTTGTACTCTCTCCAATAAATCAGAATCACAAGAGAAACCAGGAGAGACCAGATCTGCACACAATAGTCCAAGTGAGGTCTTATCAAGGCCTTGTAAAGAGGCAAAATAACATCCTTATCTTTACGTGTGAACATTCGTTTTTCAGCATTGCAGTTATCTTTTGAGTTGTATTTGCAATCTTTGCCACATGACCCCTGAACTTCAAATCCCTATCTATTAACATTTCAAGATCCCTAGCCTCATTGGTTTCTTCTAGCCTAATCCCATCAATATAATATGACATTGGATATCTAATCATGCCTAAGTGAATGACTTTACATGTACTGACATTGAACTGACACCCATTTTCCCATGCCCACAATTCCAGCCTATTCAAATCATTCTGCAAGTACTGCATATCAACAACATTTCTGATTACCCTACCTATCTTTGCATCATCAGTGAATAGCTGTATGTCGCTTGTCAAATCCTTGCGAATATCATTAATGTACAGATTGAATAACAGTGGACCAAGCACTTGTCCTTGTGGTACACCACTAGTTACCTTAGATCTTGCAGACTCACATACCACGTATACCACTTTTTGATATCTGTCAGTCAGCTATCCTCTTATCCATGCTAATATTCTATTCTAATGTGTTTGACCCACTGAAAATGAAACTGAGATAATACCAGAAATAATGGTTGAAGAAGTGGAGAAATAATTGCAGAAATGAAATTTAACAAAAGCCCAGGTGAAGATGGGATACTGGATGAACATCTAAAGGCAGGAGGAAGGACATTATGGAAGGAACTGAATATGTTATTTAATGATGGAGACAACTACCGTGTTGTAGCAGTTGGTCAGTGTCTTTAACAAACCAGTTTGATTGTAGTATAGCTTGTTGCCTGTGTATAGTTGTATGCTCCAGAAGATGACCTTGACATAAAGGTCGAAACGTCAAATGCATATTTTAGTTATATTAAACTAAAGTTTTTATTCAAACACGGTAGTTGTCTCCATAATTTTCAAAAATGCATTTGGATCACCGTGTTAGCCTAAAAGAAAGGATGTTATTTAATGACATCATCAAACATGAAAACACCCTTTACAACAATGCCTAATCCACCAAAAAGGAAATAAAGAAGAAATAAATAATTACCAACCAATAAGCTATTATCACAAGTATATAAACTGTTTTCAAAAATATTGCTAAATAGATGAATGATAAATTTGGATGAAGCTCAACCAGTAGAGAGCTGGTTTTAGAAAAAACTTTTCTACAATAGACCATATTTATACTATAAACCAACTAACAGAAAAAAACTAATGAATACCAAATAGACCTTCATATGATGTTTATAGATTACACAAAATGTTTTGACTCCATATTTCAAGAATTTTTTCTTGAAATATGGAAAAACAGAATATAGAAAAGAAATATATTAAGCTAATAAATAAATTATACAAAAAAGCAACAGCTACAAGAAAACCATTCCGAATACAGAGAGAAGAATAAGACAGGGAGATACACTTTCACCCAAACTATTCAGTGCAACATTGGAAGAAATGTTTAAACACTATTGGGAAGAGAAAGGAATTAATATAAATGGGAAGCACCTCAACCATCTAAGATTTACCAGTGACATAGTACTCATTGCAAAGTGTAAAGAACTACTATCTATGGCAAATGAATATCTAATCATTCATTTGTCATATGAGTAGATTATTCATATGACACATTTCTCATTCAAATAGAGAAAAATTAAACTTTCGCACCATAGGGGGACCTATGGTGTGAAAGTCTAAAAATGGGACTTAAAATAAATATTGAAAAAAACAAAGTATGTGACAAAAGAAAATGAAGAGGAAAAAATAACTATAGGCAGAAAAGAAATAGATCAAGTAGACAAATATATCTATCTTGAACAAACAGTAAATTTTAAAGAAAGACAAAAAAAAATCAACAGAAGAATCATTCAGGGTAACACAGCCTTTAATATACTGAAAGAATATATAACAGGAGAACTGCCATTGTGTTTAAACATGATGGTGAGACATGCAGCATAACAGAGAAACAGTGTGAAGATCTGAGAATAGCACAGAGAAAACTAGAAAGAAGAATGCTGAAAATTACTAAAAAAAGATAAAATTAAGAACGAAGAAATAAGAAAACAAACAGGAGTAAGAGATATAATAGAAGTGATAAATTCAAAATGGAGATGGACTGGTCTTGTAGGGAGAATGAGAAATGAAGGGTGGACAAGATTGATAATTTTCCAATGGCAACCAAGCAAGAGTGGAAGGAAAAGAAGTAGATGGAGAGATGATATCCAGACATGGAGAGGAGTGAAATGGTTTTCGGGCACAAAAGAGAGGAAAAAATGGAAGAAGTTGAGGGGAGGAGGACCTATGTCTTACACTGGACAAAGAAAGGCTAAGAAGAAGAATATCATTACAGATCTTGTTTCAAGAGAAAATGTGTATGCTATACAAGCTTGAGCTTGTATAAACAAAATTGGCTGATTAGCAAATCAGATAGTATGTTTTATTCCTCTTTTTATGTGGAAGGTGAAATCAGGGTTGCCAATTGAAATTTCAAACCAAAAGTCTCCGTCAAAACCAACTGAGCTAAAGAGGCTCTAGTCTTGACTTAGTTTAAATAAAGCCTAAATAAAATTTTGACATCTTTTTCTTAAAAATCTTCTTTCATCCTTTTGTAATTTTATCATATCCTTTTAATTCTTTGATTAAAAGGATATGATAAAATTTGAATATGGAATTTCTAGATCCAAATCCATATTCCAAATAAGGCTTTGGATCTAGAAATTCCATATTCAAAGTAAGAGGATCAACTTTAGTAGTTAGAAGCATCAGTTTACCTGGAATTGATTTTATAAGAATTGAGTGAGATCATCTAGAAGCTCTGCTTTATTGGCAGTACTTGATTCAAAAATTTTATTACCCTTCTGAACATCCTCAGTAACTGGATGCAAAGTGTCATGATTATTTAATGTGTTCATTGGATTTCATATGATTCATTACATTTTTGCAATAAGATTTACTAAGATTGTGATATACTTCTTATAACCATTCTTTTAATAAATAATTTGTCAACCATACTCTTCTGAACTTTTATTTTGAAATATTGCTTTACTTTTAGCATTATAATGGCATAGAAAATCTAAATAATTTGCAACAGCTTACACTGCACATGCCATATGAATCAAAGAGAACTGATGTGGCTGACTGATTAGCGAGTGTGTACATGCCAGTCACATCACTTACACATAATCCAACAGGTCCAGTTTCTATATATTTTCTAATTAAAATAATTTCTAACATAATTTATTTGTATTTTCATTTAAAAATATAAAATACCAAATTTCAAATTACATCTGATAATGTATGGAAATTTATTTGTCTAAGATGTATATAATTATTTCTTCTCAGCTGTAATATCTAGGAAGAAAAACTAATGCAAGCAAGAAATGAATGACACATTCTGTCAAGTTATAAAACAAAAAAGATTCATTGAATAATATTTCTAGTCCATGGTATATTCATTAATTAGTCCTTTTCTTTATATTCACGATTATGGACAGATGTAGTGCAGTATTATAGCTTCCACTGGTCAGTTCAAACTTGCCTTCTGATGATGATGGGATCCATTTCCAAAGAGTTTGGCAAAAACAGTATCCTTTTATGGTAGTTATTTCATGCTTTTCACACACGAAGTTTTCCACACACAAGTATTTCCAAACACGAGAAGCCAACAACAGTCCATGCGTGGGGAAGAGGTTAAGGAGAATGAATTAATCTTTTAATAAGTTTTTTGAGAAGTTTTATTTTATCTCATCTCATCCTCCTTTTCCCTCTTTTACTTTGTGATGTTGAGGGTTTATTAATCATTGGACCTCAAACCATTCACAGGATAAGGTCGTCAGCCCTACCCCTATGTCTGTAATGTTGAGTTCTCGAGGCCGGTTTGCCAGCTTTGTGGGATGAAAACCCACAGGATAAACTGGGGAAAAAACCCTACTGTCCATGCCCAAGACCGGCTAACTTGGCTATGGCTGAGGAAGATCCTTCAGCTCCTCGCGTCACCGACGGGAATTGAACCTAGGACACTCCTTCCCAAGGCAAATGGTTGTGAAGTGCACAGCCATTATTTTATTTTATTTTATTTGCTTCAGAAAAACAGATCCAAAACAATTCAGAGAAGCTGTTCCAAAGAATAGAGATGGATTCAAGAGGGAAGAAGAAGATGCAACATTAGTTCTGATGTTGATCAGTAGCTGCTCTAGTTCTTACATGATTAGAAACTGAAATGGTAGGGACCAGTTCAGTTGAGCAGTTTCCCTGAAAGTACCTTTAAAAAAAGTACAATGCAGAAACAGAGCACTTATGAGAAAGTAACTGCAGGATATCTGTGAAAGAAGAGTCACATATTAAGTAGATTGCCCATTTTCTGTCTACAGTCAAGAATTCTTAGAGGCTGCTTTAGATGCACCAGTCCAAACATGAGCCTCTCTCAGTGACAGCACTGGCCCTTTTCTGTTTCTTTACTTTTCCTTCCCATATTCTTTGCTCTTTTTCTTCTGAGTCTTTTTTTTTAATATCCTTTCTTCAAGACCACCATCACTGGGATCTGACACCTTGTTGCCGTGTGGTGCAACATGTTAACATCCAAAAAGGGGGAAGAGTGATCCTGGTGGTCTTGCACTATTTTGGCCTCTTCTTTGGCAGGACAGGTGGTCTTGGATGGCCCAGCCAGGATCATTCGGCTAGTGGACTCATCTGCTAGGATCAGCAGTGTTGTAAGTCTCTCACCCCGGTCTGGGGTTGGGGGTCGAATGCTTGTTGTTGTGCTGGTATAGTGTCCATGGTAGCACTAGCATTCCACTCCCAAGTGCAGTAATTGCTTGCCAATCAGTGGGCATTCATGTGTGTTTCTGTGGTGGGTAGGGAGCTCTGGTGCTGAACCAAAAACTCCTTGATCATGAATTCTTCATCCTCAAACATTTTTGGGGCCCTAACAACGTCCTAACCAAGTACGGATTTTATAGATACAGCATTTGGTAACAGAAGTAAAAAACAAAAGATATGATACTAGTATGGATGATCACTGGTACATGTAACAGGTGAAAAGTCAATAGGGAAAATATCACGCATCTTTATTTAAAAGGGTTTAGGACTGGCAAAACCTTCCAAAACTGTTAAGAAATTATGTTCTGGTGATATCCCTGTGGAAACGTTGTGTAAAAAATCAGTTTTAACTATAGAAATAGTTAAAACTGATAAAAATAGTTAAAACTCAGTGAGACTCTTTATTTCTTGCATCTCCTCTCCATGTGAATTTGTGCACATTTTTATGTTGGAACATGGTATTAGTAATAACTAATCTACGCCCTGAACACAAATCTGCGGGCATTTACCATTATTATTATTATTATTATTATTATTATTATTATTAGCTTTGTGCTTTTCTCAAATTTTCCCAAAACATTTCTATGTGTGATAATCATTTCCTACTCAGCTGTTTAGATCTGCAACAAGGACCAACTTTTCATTTTTCATTGTGCCAGCCACCTTCTCTAATGCCTCAAAAAATTCCCCTATTTTTCCTTGGTAGAACCTACTGTTGGAGCAAGACCATAAGCACAAATAAGTCTCATTTTCCAGTTTCCCATCTGATATTTGCCCAATGTTGAGGATAATCAAGAAGATTATCCTCATACTATACTATAACTATATCCTCTTTTTACTGATTGTTATTGCCTGACCATAACATTTTATATTTGTCACTTAGAAAGATATCCCGCCTGTTTTTGTCTTCTTTGTTTCAGTCACACCTGTTATGTTAATCTGGTACTTATTCAATTCTTCTGCTAGTATCATTTCTTTTTTCTTGATGCTTCTTATGTTGATAGTCATCATCAAGTCTTTCTGTGCCTACTGGCATTTTAGGCTGCCTTATCTTGATAATACCAATTTTGAACTCTGCTGATGAGTTGGGATTTGTTCTAGTATCTGACTTTGCGCTGTTTGCCCTGGTTCCCCAATGAAAACAAAAAAGTGGAAAAATGAACACATAGTTAAACCCACCAAAATTGATCTAGAATTGAAATGAAAATTATAAAGAAATGTGTGGGTGAACAAAGCTTAATTGTCATAGGATTTGATCATATCTTGCATCATCAACGGTGAATACCACTGTGAAGAATACTATCCCTATGGCTTTAACAGACCTTTAAAGGCCCACAACCTTCCAAACATGCTTGGATTTCGTAACCGAAGAAGTACGAGGATAGAATGGTCACTCCCCCCCCCCTATGCCTCTAAGTATTCCTGTCTGTATCCCTGTGTGTTCACAGGGCCGTTTGCCTGCTGCGGGCAGCAGGGGAAAAAAACCCTACTACCTGCTTCCAAGACCGGCTAACTTGACTATGGCTGCGGAAGATCCTTCAGCTTCTCACATCAGCGACGGCAATTGAACCTAAGACACTTCTTCCCCAGGCACATGGTTGCGAAGGACAAACCACTAGGCTAACTGTACGGACACTGTGAAGAATGCTGCTCCAAATAAAAACGTGTGAAAGGATCTCACTCTTTAAAGTCAAAACTGATTTTTTAAAAAAAAATGTTCTGGCACTATTTATGACATGGAAAAATTATTAGCTATTGTTGAAAATTTAAATGGCCAGATTAAACATTTTTTTTATTTTTCTGTTTTGTTATACTGTGTACTCTTTATATTACCTTGCATTAATAATTACATATTGAAATATAATTTTGTGGTCATCCTGCGAATGAAACTGACAAAAGTAACTGTTAAAGCACATAATGGGCAACCCGTGGGCCAGATCCGGCCCTCTACTTTTGATCCAGCCATTTCAGCAAAGTTTGTCTAATTAATGGTGGGAAAAAACATGTTGTGTTCTACTAACTCAGATTAAGCTGACATCATATGACTTGTGCAAAAACACCGTTTTTCTCCCATCAAGGTCTCTTTCTCACTTTGACTAGCAGCGTGTTTGAACGTGTTACAACATGTCAGTTCGGTACTTGCGTTGGTGTTGTGTTTTGTTCAGTGCCTGCATTAATGTTATGTTCTGTTCAATGCCTGTGTTGATGTTGTGTTCTGTTCAGTGCCTGCAGTGTAGAAGACAGTTTTGTTTGACATTTCTGAATATCGCTTATAAATTGGGACAATGTCAGGGGTTATTGCAAAAAATAAAAGAAGATGCAGAGAATCATCAATTTCAAGACAACTGGACGGATTTTATTATTTTATTCTGAATAAAGGTTTGCCTGTATGTTTGCTGTGCAACAAATCTGTATCCGTCAACAAAGAATACAACTTGAAGAGACACTTTACTTCTAGACATGCGGATCACCCAAAAATTGATGGACAACTATTAAAAGATGAAATACAGAATTTGAAGAACTTGGATACCCAGCAGCAAATGTTCAACAAGCAAAGAACGTAGCACCACATTATTGTCAAAGCCAGCTTTGTGGTAAGCTAAGCGAAAAAATCACTAAGCATTCTAAGTCATTTGGTGAAGGAGAATTTATCAAAGAATGTCTGCTGGATGTTGCAAGTATAATATGTTCTGAAAAGAAAAAAGACTTCTAGAATATTCCTTTGTCGAGATGTACTGTTGTCCGATGGATAGAAATTATGGCTGATGATATGAAAAAAAGTTTAAAAGAGAAGATTGCTAGATTGGAAGCATTTTCAATTGCTTTGGATGGCAGCACCGATGCCTCCGATGCACAACTAACAATATTTATTCGAGGAGTTGATGTGGATTTCAACATCACAGAAGAATTATTGGCGCTTCAACCGTTAAAAGGAACAACTACCAGTGAAGATATATTTGAAGCAGTCAACACAGTCTTCGAGAGATTTGAGCTTAAATGGAGTTCACTATCTGGCACATGCACTGATGCAGCCCCTGCAATGGTTGGTGCACAGAAAGGATTTATTGGAATAGTTCATGAAAGAGCAATAGAAGTACAGATCCATCCGGAAAATTTAACAAATTTTCACTGCATTATCCACCAACAAAATCTGTGTGCAAAATCGATTAAATTCACAAATGTTATGGAAGTTGTAGTAGCCAGTATTAACTTTATTAAGTCACATGCACTTAATGACCGCCAATTTAAGGAGTATTTGGCAGACCTATTTTCGGATCATGAAGTTGTGTCTTATTATTGTGAAGTGAGGTGGTTGAGTAAAGGTAAAATATTAGAATGATTTTATGATCTGATACAAGACATTGCAGATTTTATGGACATAAAAGGAAGCACAATTAATCAAATAAAAGATGATGAGTTGGTGTGTGATTTAGCATTCCTTGTAGATGTCACCAGATACCTAAATGAACTGAATCTTAAAGTGCAAAAACAAGGACAATTGGTTCATGAACTGCATGGACATGTCAGCTTTTTTTTAATAAACTAAGATTTTTGGAAAGTCGGATAAGAGCTAAAAATTGTTATAATTTTCCTACTCTAGCAACTCACAAAAATATCTCTTATAATTGTTATGGAGATGGACTGAAGCACTAATAGAGCAATTTGATACAAGGTTTGCCGATTTCAAAAACAGACTCCACATTTGTTATATTTGCTCGTCTGATGGATGCTGATGTAAATAATGTGCCAGAAAACTTACAGATGGAACTTATTCTCTCTTCACTGCATGCTGCTTAATTAGTGATAGCCTTGGGCCAGCTATCTCTGATTGGCTGCCAGTGGAGATTGAACTGCCCACTCAGTCTTCAAAAGTGAGATAGGGCAAACAGCCTCGCCTACTCCCATACAGGAATAAAAAGGCATTAGCTGATTTTTTTTTTACAGAAGGAAACAATATTTTTAAAAATATTTATTGTATTAGTTTTTCCTGTATGCGTATCACTAAAATATTATTTCAATTTTCTCATGAAGACTTTTCCATGAATCAACCGAAGGCTGTAAAACTTACACTGAATTAATGCTGTGTGTAGGCAAGAAAATAGGAAGACAGAAGGTTCTCAATGTGTTTCTTGAACACCTGAAAGTTGTAATCTTTAGAGAAGATATAGTGAGGGAGGCTGTTACAATGAACAGTGGTAACTGGAATGAAAGAGGAAGATAATAAGTTGGTTCTGTAGGTTAAAGCTGGACAGTAAACAGATATCGACTTGCAGCCTCTCATGTTCTTATGGTTTTATAGAAAATGGAGGATCAGTGTTGATCAGTTCAGCAGAACATTATCCATGAAAATATAGTAATCTGCAGTTAACCAACCTTGGTGGGTCAGCAGTTTGTGCTATCTTGATAATCGAAGGTTGGTTATTTCCTAAATTGACTCTACTTGATATTACTATTGAAAGTTTTTCATTTGGTTAAACTATAAATTAAAGATGCCAAGAAATTATATTCTTGATTTAATCCTTTGTCCAAGTGTAAGCAAACAAAGTTTGTACATGAACTATCTTAGTTCATGTTTATACTTATATAGTTATACCCCCTTATACTTACTTAGCATTTAGTTATAATAGTTCCTCGACATTATTTTGAATAATAGTGGCAGTTAAAATTGCAAATGTCATATCACCAAGTCCTTCCCCATTTAAGGACTCCATTTCGCGTGATATCATGCAGGATTTTGTAGTATGCGGGACTTGTGGAATGTATGCATCCTGGTGGTTGTATATATGACAGGTGAGAGAAGGGGAAGTACGTATATGTGCAAAATGCAGGCAATGGGAGGAACTTTGTGAGTTAGAGATGACTATAACTGACCTCATTGAGTCAGGGGCAGGAGATTCTCCACATAGAGAGATGAGTGATGTGATAGAGGGCGAGAATGGCAAGAGAAATATGAATAAAATAATGAGAGTGGGGAGTATGAAATGATTGAAGTTTTCGGAGATGGTCTCAATTGTGGGGGAATGAATGGCAAATAAAAGTGGCTGACATGCAGAGATAGACAAATGAGCTGAAAGAGCAGGTGGAATATGTAGAAAATGAGATGAAATGAATGCAAGGCAGATCAGAGTAGGAGTGAGAGAGAGAGAGAGAGAGAGAGTTATGGGAATGATAGAAGAGGAGAGAATAGGATAAGTGGTAGAGAGGGAATCGGAGAGAGTTATGGGAATGGTAGAAGAGGAGAGAATAGGAACAGTGGAAGAGAGAGAGAATGGAAACAGTAGGAGAGAGGGAATGAGAAGAATGCAAGGGAGCACTGGAACCAGGGATAGCGATGTCAGAAGGCCGGTAAGTAGGGAAACACAGAGAGAAAGTGTTAGAGGAGAGAGAGTGCATGTGAGCAATCGAGGAACAGAGTGGTAAGAGGTGTAATGTATGGGGACTCAATGATCTGTGGGGGGGGGGGGGTTCAAGATAGGATGTGTGAAGAGTGTTTGCCTGGAGGAACGATAGAAAGTGTGACTATGGCAGTTAAGAGAGAGGTGACAGGGTGGATGAGATGATTGTGATGGTAGGAACAAATGACTTGAGAGGTAATGTAAATTGGGCAGTGAGAAATAGATTCTTGCTTGAGGTTGTACAAAAGAAGATGCAGAGAGGAAAGATAGTGTGTGTGTGTTGCCTAGGTATGATAGTGACGAGCTGAGCAGAAGAGCAGTAATATTCAATAACATAATAGCTAGAAGAATGTGTCAGAAGAGAGGATTGGAATATGTGGATGCTTGGAGGGTGTTTGAGGACAGAAAGGAATTGTATGCGAGAGACCGCTTGCATTTGAATGAGGAAAGACATAGGCATCTGGAGAGAGAGATTGCTGTTCCGAATGAGTCGGTGTGTCAGTGCAGGGAAACTAGAATGCCCAGGGTGGATGGTAGCAGAGGTGGCCTCTTGTGGGAATGGGTACTTGGGAGCAGGGGGGGGGGGATGACATCAGGTAATTCTGAGCCCAGTGGAAGCCAGAGGGGATAATGCTAGGTATAGAAATAGTGGCATTTTTATGCTTTATACTAATGCCAGGAGTATCAGGAATAAAGGAGAAGAATTGGTGGTACTGATAGCATCAACCTGGCCAAAGATTATTGGGATCACCGAGACGTGGTTGACAGAAGAGGGTACAATAACAGGAATAGAAGTAGCAGGGTACAGCATTTTTCGGCAGGTTTGGAAGGCAGTGACACTAATGATTTTGGAAGCATATGGAGTGAGGTAGAGATAGGCAAGACGGGATATTTAGTGGTCTATTGCTACAAACCAAGGAGCACAGAGGGTGGGGACCAGGAGATATTTAGACAGTTAAGCTTGGCAAGTGCAAGAAGAATGATTGTTATGGGAGATTTTAACTACAGCAGTATAAATTGTGGAGAGGAAGATGCATATAGCAATAAGGGAATAGAATGTCTAGAATTCTCGAGGGACAAATGTCTTAGGCAACATGTAATAGATGGAACAAAGTTTTTTTCATAGCATCAGAAGAGTTCATAATAACTGAGATGACATCTCTCCCACCAGTTGGAGAGAGTGACCATGTGGTTTTGACTTAGGAGATGAATAGACATGCAGGAGTATCAAAGAGACAGGAACGTATGTGGAATTATAAGACAGGTGATTATAATAGTCTTAGACGCCAACTTGGGGAAGTTTCATGGAGGGAGAAATTGGAAGGCTGCGATATCATTAGTGCTTGGGAAATTGTGAAAGAATATTTGTTAGCAGCAAAAGTAAACTGTATACCACAAGTGAAGAAGAGGGCACAATTTGGAGAAAAGTGGATGACAAACAATATTAAACAGGAATTAAACAGGAGAAGAGGAGATGCATGAAGAAAATAAGACACAGGCCAGGAGAGTGACTAGTAAGGTAAGGAAGGCGAAACTGGAATATGAGAAGAGAATGGCCCTAAGATCTAAAGAAAATCCTAGGGAATTTTTTAGCTATGTGGCCAGTAGGAGGAGAAATGATTGTGGAAGAATGATATAAAAATGGGAATATGGGAAAACTGATGCAGAGGACATAGTGGAATTGTTCAACGAACGCTTTATTGGAGTATTTTATCTTGGAGGAGTAAATTTTAATACTAGAGGGACAGGGCAGGTTGAAGGTTTAGAAGTGCAGGAGGAGAGAGTGTTCCAAATACTGAGTACTCTGAATATGAGTAAAGTTGTGGGACTGGATGGTATTTCACCAGAGTTTTGAGAGAATGTGCTAAAGAACTGACAGCTCCTTTGACCTGGCTTTTCACTGAAAGTCCGGCTATGGGAAAGGTGCGCAGGGAATGGAAGGAAGGTAAGATAGTGCCATTGCATAAGGGCGGTAGAAGACTGGTAGTGTCTAATTATTGGCCAGTTTGTGTGTCATCAGCAGTTGTTAAGATCTTGGAGAAATTAGTGAGGGATCGTATACAGAATTGGCAGATAAGGGTAATGTTATCTGTGAGAGTCAACATGGATTTGTGAAGGGGCACTCTTGTTGTAGTAATATGCTAGCCTTTTATGATAAAGTTATAAGAGCAGTAGATGAGGTAAAGGCCATTTTCTTGGATTTAGCGAAGCCATTTGACAGGGTGGCACATAAGCTGATATTGAAGTTTCTGCACATGGATTTGGAAGTCAGGTTGGTCAACTGGATTCAGGATTGACTGTCCGATATCAGATATCAACCATATCACAGTTGTGTATGGTGTGGTAGTTTCAAGGAGGCAGAGGGTTACAAGTGGGGTCCCAGGGAACGTACTGGGACCTATATTGTTTAACCTTTATATCAATGACGTTGTCAGTGGATTGCAGGGGGGATATTCAGTTGTTCGCAGATGTGAAGCTGGGAAGGGTTATTATTAATAGTGCAGTTGTGGTAGCCCTGCAAGAGGATGACAGATGGGCAAACGAATGGGGATATCCGTTTAATGCTGCAAAATGTAAGGTCATGAGGTTTGGGACACATAGATGGGATGCTGCATACTCTATTGGAGCTATACTGGAGGAAGTAGGGGAGATAAGAGATTTGGGGTTGATGGTTGATAGAAACCTGAAATTTAGAGGACATATTGCAAAGGTGGTGAAGGTAACACAGAAGATTGCTGAAATAATGAGAAGGTCGCTGACCTGCAGAGATAAGAGTTGTCATTCCGTTGTATAAGACCCTGATCAGACCACACTTATTTGGTCCCTAGGATATGAAAGGGATAAATTAACTATGGAATGGTTACAAAGGCAGATAACAAAGATTGATTCAGGACTGTGCAGTGTTAATTATGATTATCAGTTGAGGGAATGTCGACTGCAATTTGGTGGATAGAAGGAGAGATGATATGATTGAGACTTTTAAACAGTTGAGAGGTGGTTACAAGGTTGACACTGGGGAGTTCTTTTCCTTGATTGAACAGCAAGAAGGAGTGATAACAAGTGACCATCCCTGGAAGTTACAAACGGAAAACTGTGAGCAAGAGGGTGAGGAGTGGTTTCTTTGCGTGGAGGGTGGTTGAACCATGGAATGCATTGCCTGATGGAGTGGTGAGAGCAAGAACGGTCAATGAGTTTAAGGAGGGGTATGATAGACTTTGTGTTTCCTAGGAGAGACCTCATATGATGAGTCTTGATAGACTTGGTGTTTTCTAGGAAGGCCCCCCTCCTGCGATGAGTCTTTTGACTGCATGGAGGCCTGAATAATAATAGTAATCTTCACGACTGGGCTACTTCTATCTAGAGGCTAATGATTGCATATCATTTGCTGTAATATCCCTAATCCAAATCACACAACATGCATTTCAATTAAGAGGGAGTATATGTGGAATTAGACGATGGGGTTAGGATATTGCTTGGATCAGTCCCCATGACATGTGAAACTGCAAAGGCTGATAGAAGGTGAGGTGATATGAGTGTTGATAGTGCATGAAAATGGTGAAGATGTGTTTGAGGGAAGTAATAGTAGACTGCATACCTAGATGTAGGAGAATTAATCAAGTGGGAGTTATATGGATGAATACCATCATCAAGCTGGTTCTACAAAAAAAATAAAAAAATGTAGAGGGAATTCAAGGAGAAGGGTGACTAGCAGGCACATGATGTTTTTTTAAGTAAAAATGTGATGCATAGTTCTCCCACCTGTTTTAAACCCAGCTTGTTCATGCTTTAATATTTTCTCTGCTTCATTTTGATCCTTTTTTATAAATATTTTACAGAAAAATTCTGCAGGTACTGACAGTAGAATAATTTCTCTCAAATTTGCATATCTAGTGAGATCTCCTTTCTTTAGGATTATAATTATCATTGATTCTTTCCACTGTTTAGGTATATTTTCAGTCTCTAGCACATTGTTAAAAGATCAGTTTCAATTTATCAACAACAATTTCTTTAGTTGTGTTAAGCATTTCTATTACTCTATCATCATTGTCCCAATCCTTTTCTACTTTTTATCTTCTCTCTTATGTTCATTATTTCATGTTTAGATATTGGTTCTAATGTAATATTTAAATTATGCTCACAGGAGGTATTGAACTTCTAATCATGTCATTTATGTTGATTTCTACGTTAAAAATTTCATTAGCATTCTTTCCATCTTCTAACAGTCATATCCTCTTCAATTAGCAGCAAACCATCTTTATCCCTTATAGCACTTACTTGTTTGTTTCCTTCAGAGTATATTTTCCTTGTCATCTCGTTCAGCCTTCCAATATGTCCTAATGTTGCAGCCTTTTGTGCTTCTTCTGCCAAACTATTCACATAATTCCTCTTATCTCCCCTTGCAGATCTCTTAACTGTCTCTCTAACTGCACAAATGAATTTATTTCTGAGGTTTTAGGGTTTTCAAACATTTTAGCTTTATGATTTTTTTTGTATGAGTTTCCAGGTCTTGTCTGATAACCAGTTATTTTATTTTATTTTATTTTTTATTATTATTATTTTTTAGCACTCAAAACGGTTTTGCAACTTATTATATATCATTTTTAAAATTTGTCTATTGCTTTTCAGTCGTGTCTTATGAACTTTCTCATTTTCCAAAATGTGGATCAATTTTTTTATCATAATAGAAAATGTTTTCTTAATTTTATTGTTCAGAACTAACGTTTTCACTGATATATGGGTGTGGAGCTGTCATTATCGCACATTTCTATATGGATTGCCAGCAATCCAAAAAAAAAAAAAAAAAAAGTACACTACTGCTACACGTATTTTGATAATAAAAGTAATTCTCTATTTGGTTGATACTTATAATTGTTGTATGCCAACAGTTCATAGAACTGGGGTTGGGAATGTGCCAAGAATAGTCAGTTCATGCTAAAGGGGGAGAAAGATAAAGGATGTGCAAATTGATCACCAGCATGCAAAATCACTTACTTTATACGTAAATATTCCAACGTATTTTAGTTTCCAATGTATTATAGTAATAAACTCCTCCCACAAAACACATTGATTACCCTAATATTGGAATGGATTTTCTTTCTTCTGACATGCGCAGAAGTATCGAAGGGTCTTGCATCTGTGGGCATACAGTACCTGCATCATTATAACTAACTCGCATGTAAGTACAGTTCTATTCTAAACAGGAAAAATCACTAGCTCACTATTCCTGTAATTTACTATAGTGCAAAGTCAGCTGTATATATATATATATATATATACAGCTGACTTTGCACTATAGTAAATAACAGGAATAGTGAACTAGTGATTTTGTATTTATATAGTATATGTATATATATATATTATTATTATTATTATTATTACGGGTATCTCCATGGAGTCAGTAGACTCATCGCGGGAGACCCAAACTAGCAAAACAATATCTGTCATATCTCTTCTTGCATTCATTTACAGACGAAGAGCTCACAACTAAGTCAGGCAATGAATTCCACTCATTCACCACCCTCCAGGCAAAAAACCTTGTTCTGACACCTTTGTTAACCACACTCTTCTTTAATTTCCAGAGATGACCTCTTGTTCTTCCATCACTTTCACACAGCTGAAACATTTCCCCTGCATCAATCCTATAAAAACCTTTTAGTAATTTGAATGTTTCTATCATATCCCCTTTTCTTCGCCTATCAACCAATCTCTGCAATCCACAAGCTCTCAATCTATCAATGTAGGGAGCATTTTTTATATCACTCACCAACTTGGTCACTCTTCTCTGAACCCTCTCCACAGCCTCCTCATCTCCAAGGAATCCAGGTGACCAGACCTGAGCACAGTAATCCAAATGTGGAAGTATCAATGCTTTATAAAGGGGAATAATAACCTCTTTATCTCTGGATGTCAGTGTGTTCCTCAACAACCAAGTAATCCTATGTGCAATCTTGGACACCTTAGCAATGTGTCCTCTGAACTTCATCTCCCTATCTACCAATACCCCTAAGTCCCTAGCCTCATCAATCTCTTGGAGTACCTTTCCATCGATGTAGTACACAGCTGGTAATCTTTTAATCCCAAAATGCATGACTTTACACTTTTCCACATTGAACTGACATCCATTTTCTTTTGCCCATTTTACCAGCTTATTTAAATCCTCCTGCAAACTTTCAACATCAGCTTGATTTTTTATTGCACTACACAACTTTGCATCATCAGCAAACAACTGAATATCTCCCTTTAAGCCGTTTCCTATATCATTTATATACAAATTAAAACAACATTGGCCCAAGCACAGAGCCCTGAGGCACACCACTGGTCACCTGCCTCATTCTGGACTCGGCTCCTCCATACACCACCTTATGGTATCTCTCCCTGAGCCATTCTCCTATCCATATCACCAATTTAATATCCATTCCCATCTGCTCCAATTTGCGTAACAGTGTTCTATGGGGTATCCTGTCAAAAGCCTTAGCAAAATCCAGAAGTACCACTGTGTAGCCAGTTCCTTTGTCCAACTCAGATGTTATTCTATTATGAATAGTTAATAGATTGCTAAGGCAGGATCTACCTTTAACAAAACCATGTTGGCCTCTATAGAGTATCATTTCCTGATCCACCCATTCTTGAATTTTGTCTTTAACCAACTTTTCCAATACTTTTACCACTACTCCTGAGATGGTGATTGGTCTGTAATTCAATACCGCAGTTTTAGAGCCACCCTTATGCAAAGGAACCACTTTGCCTAACTTCCACTCCCTAGGGACCATACCAGAGTTCAAACTTAAGTTAAATATCCAGGTGAGAGGGGTTGACAATTCATTTGCACATTCACGCAACACCCGAGCTGATATTCCATCTAAGCCTACCGCAGTGTTTGCATTTAAGTTTTGCAATATATTTAATACCTCTGATTCTTTAGCTTCAATTCTCACATTAGGTATTGCTGTAGGTATAGAGATATCCTCACTTGGGTGATAGACTTTTGAAAAGTGATCACTCAGTAACTCGACTATTACATCTGATTTTGTCACCTCAATACCATCAGCACCCACTAAGGTTATCCTTCCGAAGTCATTCTTCCTCTTACTTGCCACATAGCGGAAGAACTCTTTGGGATTACCCTTGATCTCTTTGGCTAAGGTCTTCTCATAATCTGATTTAGCTTTTCTTACTATGCTGGTAACTTTCCTAGCTTGAGCCTTGTACTGCTCATGGGTGTCCTGATCGCCTTTCTCCTTGTAAATTCTCCATAACATTTTCTTTTTTTGCAGTTCAAGCTTGATACTACTGCTCATCCATCTAATGCCTGCCTTGTTTGACCTCCTAACCATGGGGACACAATCTGATATTGCTTTCCTCAGATACCTGCTGATTTTATCCCAAGCACTGCTAACATCTTTCCCTTGCAATATGTTCTGCCATGGGATGGCTGCAAGCTCACTCCGAAGCTTGTTATAATTGCCTAACCTGTAGTTCCGTACATACCCCTTCTTAATAGAAAAATCCACAGATTTTGCAACCTCCCAAGTCAATACCACATGATCGCTTTCACCAACTGGAGGTAACGAGGACACCTTACTTATGCATATAACCTCTGAACCAATAACCAGGTCCAACACTCTCACACCACGTGTCCCTTCAGTTACGTGCTGTTTCAAGTAATTATCTCGTAGAAGATGTATGAATTCCATTTCCTTTTTGCTACGTGATATTTCCTCCTTCCAATTGATATCACCGTAATTAAAATCCCCCATAATAATCACCAAGCCTTCAATCATTGCACTAAGTTGCTGATGCATGAATTCAATATCTCCCCCCGTACTCCCTGGCCTATAGCAGCATCCAACTGTATATTTGGTTGCGTTGGTCGCTATTTCGCACCAGACTGCCTCAAATGAACTCTTATCCACATGTCTATCATCATGATATACTACTTTCTTTGGCTGCAACACATCAGCTATCATCAACAGTACTCCTCCCCCTGTTCTATCTTCTCTATCCTCCCTGAAAATAGTGTACCCATCACATTCAATTCCAGTGACCACATCTTCTGCTGACAGCCAAGTTTCACTAATGCCTACAACTTTTGGTGAGATTTCACTGACTAATGCCAAAAATTCTTCTCTCTTATTTCGAATGCTTCTAGCATTGGTATACAAAAATTGCAGATTCCCTCTAGATCTTGTACCGGCTTTAGAACTGATATATAAGTCATTAACTACCGTAGTCCTATGCCGATTTTTATCCCCTCTCTTCTGCAATTTATTCAGCCTATAAGGATCAATAAATACACAATCAGTGCTAAAGTTTCTCTCTCTTACACTCAACCTTTTCAATATTAGTTTCCCTGCCCAATAACTTCAACCTGTTCAGAAAACAATAACTTCTTCAATATATATATATATATATATATATATATATATATATATATATATATATAAATTAGTCAGATAAGTTAGTACAAGTAGTAGCTCTGTTATATGTTAAAAACTTAATCTATTAATCTATTTCCAAGCATTAACAAGAGAAATGAAAACTAAAAAAATTCAAACCTTTTAGTAGATTTTCTGAATCCAAGCATGATTCAGGAGAGAGAGAGAGAGAGAGAGAGAAAACATGCACCACTGTTGATGATATCTTATCTAATAAGACAAATTATTAAAAACACAAAAATCAGTTGAAATAATTTTATATTTAGTCATGTATATAAATGCAACTGCATTTATGAAATAAGGAGAAATTCCTGATTTAAAAATGGAGGGAGGATACAAAGAGATACTGTTTTATCTAAACTATATATAGCAGTCTCCTAGATTTTTTTTTCCTTTTAGGCAACTCGGCAGATGAACTACAAGAAGTGGTCAGTTCTGTCTCGGTTGGCCAAGTGGTCAGTGTACCTGCTCTCCAACCAACAGGTTGAGGGTTTGAATCCCACTGTGGACATGGATGTTTGTGATTGTCTTTAGGTAGGAGATGAATTTCATTGCTGGGTGTTGAGCTATTAATATTTGGCAAAAGTGTGGTAAGGTGGATATGGAATAGGAACATGAAATTTAAGAATGTTTATTTATTTTTGTAACAATTCAAGTATTTTTCTACACGCTTAAGACACATCCAGATGAGATGCTTACAATTATAGGATGCCCATGTATTTTAGAACTAACTGAACATTTCTTGCTTAGTAAAAGATTTTGAAGACAGTTTTACAGGGATATTGTAAGACTATACATGCACTCTGAGTAATCATATATGTGTGTGTGTATGTATATGTAAATTGATAAAAATGGCAGGGAAAATATCCTCAGCCCACCCACGGTACAAATGTACTATAGTTTCGTACCCTACACCATTACACTGTTGAAACTAGTAATGCAGTCAAGTGGTATAAAAAAAAATCTACTTCCAAATGAAAGATATGATGGGGATATCTGCTTTCATCTTCTCTTACTAACTTCAGAATTGCTTCTTATAAAGAATTTAAAGAAGAAGATGTACTGAGCTCCTTCCCTTTAAAATATGTCACACAACCAAAACACATTAGATACATTATTAATACAACTAACCAGCTTAAACTCTAGAGTAAAAATTTTTACAGTAGAAATTGAGAACAACCTTTACTTACCTTTCTCAGATAGTTGCTCCCTAGATTCCCAGAGGTGTCTCTCTCATTCAGTCACTATCTGCAGACCCTCCCCCCCCCATAACACAAAGAAATACTCAAACATTCAGTTATACCACATCCTGCACATATGTGCAGATTGTGGTATATATGCACATATAATGACGTAGCAAGAATTAGAGCCTTTTTTTTTTTTTCTGAATAATGCCATACTCCAAAAGGAATTTTAAGATATCTTAAATAGTGTCACTTAATGGATACTATCTTTCAAAATAAAAGGATGTTTAACTCTCTACTAAAATTTGTAATATTGAATTTTTGTTACTAAATCATAGCATATTTATGGATTCCAGTACAAAAAAAAGTTACTGCTTATCTTGAGGAAAATCCCCCCCCCCCACCACACACACACACACACACACAAAAATCCTCCATTGTCTTACAAAAATCCTCTACATACTGCTGGGGACAAATATTTTGGTCATTTCAGTTTTGGTTATTTAGGCAGTTTTATTTCCGTTAAAAATATGTCTTTTGAGATTGAAATAAAAAAAAAATGCTTATTGTATTCTTATTTTGAAGCAGCAGTTTTATTATATCAAACTAATATCTATGAAGCATATTTATTCTTGTACTCTAAGATGACTATGCTCATTCAGTTTCTTAATATTTTTTTCCCCTTTATCTGAGCATAATGGCTTTTTCTAATTCTAAATATAGTGATAATGAAATTGATGAATTTCCTGTAAAAGATGAAGAAACCGGAGTGGATTACTGTAAAATGCTGAAAGATGTTTTGAAAATAAAGACTAATGTGCAGTTGCAGGTAGATTCTTGAAAAAATGTTTGGAACAAGCATGAAGTTTCTTAATTAGTCATAATATTTTATATGATCAGCATGGATTAGGTACTGTCATTTTCAACAATAATTCACACAATTTTTTAAGGTGTAATAATAGCAGCCAGCTTTTAAAATAACATAACTCACTTGAATTTTTTTAAACTCTTTCGTTTACCTCAGTAGAAAATTATATAAAATCAGAATGTCTGAAAATTTCGATTTTCAAGCACGCTGCATTACACTATCTAAAGGTGTAAATGAGACTTAATTTCACTTTGACTAAATGTTTTGTTTGTTAAAGATTCATATTATGAATTTGAATTTTCATTCTTCTTCTTTAGCTTGCTAAACCGCTGAGGTTCTTTGCTGCATATACCAAATTCTTTCATTCCTTTCTGTCTTGAGCTCTTTCATTTTAGTCCTAGATTCCCAGCATAGCCAATCTACCTCTAGTTCACTTTCCATCAAGCTTCATCTGGAATGCTTGTTTAGCCATTCTCTCTCCTCATCCATAATTTTCACATGTCGAAGCCATCTCAATCTGTAAGCTCTAATTTCATCAGCTTGAAGTGGGGATCTGTAGAGTTCATATAGTTCTTGATTATGTCTTCTCCATTCACCTGTTTTGTTGTATCTTGCAAGTCTTCCTTAGACTTTTTCTGAGGGTTTTATTTTCAAAGATCTGCAAAGCTTTTGCATCTTGTTTTGTTATGCTTCAGGTTTCTGCACTATATAAAACAATAAGTCTAATGTTTGTCTTGTATATTTCTGTTTTAACTCTGCTTGATAGAATTTTGGAAGATGGTGAATGAGGAGATTTATTGGAGGCATTTATTCTAGCTTTTATTTCTGGACTTCTTTTATTATTTCAAGTAATCAATGTTCCAAGGTGTTTTTTCGACCACTATATATTATAAGATGATATAAACTGGGTTTAATAGATCTAAGATCTAATTTGTCTGTTAAAATTCTGCCATCTCTTATGATATAGACTGCTCTGTTTTTTAGCATATGTATAATGCTTAACTTTTGTGAAATGTGGTGCAAAGAGGCGAAATGCAGGTAACGGCTTGTGTGAGTCAGATTGCAGTATGCATTTAGACCAAATGCTGTTATACATTTGTTTTTTGATTAACATGTCTAAAAAAGATAATTTTCCTTCATTTTTAGAGTTCTAAGGTGAACTTGAATATTGAATGAGATAAAAGTACTATGCCATACATAGAAGATGACTAAACCTACCACTTAGTAAAAGAAGCTGCAGTAGTGATCCGCTCAAGAGGTAACCTAAACAGAAACCAAGGGATGACCCTAGGTGACATCTGGAAATCATTCATAAGATTGCTCAGCATATCAGAGTTCAACTTCACAGCCAGTTTATAGGACACACCTGCTTAAAATGACTGGCCAACTGCTAACATACACGCTTCACACGTTCGTGTAATGATATCAAATTGATATTTTTGGTTATGTATTAGTTGTAATTTAAGGCTTGCAAAACTAGTAGGCTGACATTTCTGTATCAAAATCTTTTGCCTATTAAACCCAGTTTATATATTCTCTTATAATGATCCAAGTTATTTTAAGGAAACAGCAATTTTAAATTTCAGGTTATCAAGGGGAAACTGGTTAATTTTCCTTTGATTAGAATTTTTGCATACTTTTAAATATTTAGTTTTATCCTGATTGATTTGTAATCCTAGTTTTTCATCAAAATTTATCGCAATTTCGGAGTTTGTTAAAGTACGGTCTTCACCTGCTATTTCATCTCTAGTAGCTAGTATTTCTCCATTGCTATTGCTGATGATCCACATTTTGTTTTCATATGTGGATCTGTTTTTTTATATATTTTGATTTTATGGAAAAAAAATTTAGGATTATTTAGTGTAAACTACTTCTGGATTTTTTCAATCTGTTCACAAAAAAAAAAAAAAGCTTATTTTCTGTTGTCTGATTATTTTGTCTTCCTTGCTATCTTGTATCTCTGAGCAGCTTTAATATCAGTTGGGCTATCAAGCCAAATGCTTTTATCTTTTTTATTTTTTCTTTACTGCTAGTTCACATTCTTCATTAAACCATTTTTTATGCTGTATTTTACTTTGAATTCCAATTGAGTTTTCTGCTATTATTTATGCTAACCTTGATACCATTACAGATGCTTTAATTATTTTCCAGCTGCATATTTTTCAGTTTCTGTTTTAATTCGCACTCCTCTCTCTCTTTTTTTTCTTCTCTTCTGTCTTCTGTTTTATCTCGTTTGTTAATATTGTATCCCGTTGATTTGCATGTGCTGAAAAATATCTACTGTTTATTTTAACCTTAAGAAGAGCACCAATTAGAAAATGGTTGCTATCACACTCAGCTCTTTTGAAACGTAATTAGATGTATGTCAATTAGATTTCCATGTTGTTTATGTATCTTCTTCCTCATAAACATAGCATTGAGTGTGTGGTACAGTCCAATTTTTACATTGAAATTTCTTAATAAAATGATTATATCCTGATGTGGAATTTTTTTTAAGGATTAGTTCCAGTTTTTCATAGAATTCATCTTTTATTTCCTTTTCTGTACCTCCTGTAGATGTGTCATAAATCTGTTCCAAATTCATGTTTTTCAGAGTTGTTTCCACCAAAAAGTAGTAAAAGGTTTACTCATATTATCTTCATATTATTTTCTCCTGTCCATTGTGTCTCTGTATTACTTTCTACTCCATTTTAGATATATTTAATTCATGCATAATTTCTTGAAATGCTTCAACTCTGTACAAGCTTCTCATATTCCATGAACTTATTCGAAAACCATTATTCCTAGGCTTGGATCGGTATGAAAATTTTATTTTTCATTAGTCTAATAAATCTTTCAGTGAAAATGAAGAGTATAATACAAGAGTATAATACCTTCCTTATGAATTTAGGAAATTCATAAGGAAGAAATCAATGAATGCAACAACGGCTTGCACTAGTGAATTTCTTTTAGAATAATATTGTTCTGTGAGTCTGTAACCTGTGCTGGAAGTTATAACATCTGCTACAGGACGAGTCGACTGTATAAATTATTATGAAATTCCTGATATGTACACTTGTTGGATTTACAAGATACTATGATAGTACTACATGAAAAATTCACATTACTAATATCCAACTGGCAGTTTATCCTCCAAATTAGTCTTATCATTAATGACTCACTATTGTCAGATCTAATATTTCAGTCTTCCAAAATGATTGTAACTATTGGTTCACATATTTGGGGTGGCACTAGTGTCGCTAGTGAATGTGGAGGTCGTGTTGAGTTGTGCTGGAAAACATGATTTTAAAGTAAAGTATAGTGTGGCTTAATGATATAATCACGTAATCACAAGAAAGATATTTATTTAACCAGATATATCTTTCTTTTGATTACGTGATTATATCATTCAGTCTAATGTCACAAGTATCCTTGAAACAACACAGTGTGGCTTTTTGTCTCGAATTGTGCTGCAGTTGTGCTTGGATACAAGTGTCCTTCAGCAGTGTTATTGTTTGAAACTCTGTGGTATATACCGTGTTTTTGTTGCTGTTTGTTTCACTACTTCAATGTCTAAAGATGGCATCCAACAAAAGATGTACATCAACTGCTCCTAGGAGTGCTTCTATACGAAAATCGGGCTCTGCGTTGGATTTTTTGCACTGGCTGTGCTACAGAAACTGCTACATATATGCGCCAAAGAATGTGAAGGATCTGTAGACTGTTTGGCTAAATGAGAAGAATAAAAACATCAACCTATGTGAGAAGTGTCAGGATAGGCTGGAACGATTTGGAATGGAAGCAGACGTCGTGACCGTTGTGGAAGAACTTCGGCAGGAGTTCCTGAAAACGAAAAGTGACCATCTTCTGCAAGAGGAATTGGAAGTGCTCAGTAAGGAGGTTCTGGAAATTAAAACTGAGTTAAATATATTTGAATAGAGAAATTAGGACTATGGAGATTACTTTCGCTGAAGTAACTAGAACAGGATTAAGTATGGGAGAGTCTTTGGTGATTGAGAAAGTAAATAATAGTATGGGAGTTATTGGGTGTCAACAGAATGAAAGCACAAGAGGTCTAGAAGAAATGAGATGTCATGAAAGTGAGGAAGTAAGTAAAAGAGCGTTGAGTAATGAAAATGAGAGAGTCATGGTGAATAGCGTAGAAAATGAGGCCGTGAGTGACGCTTGTTTGGACTTGAATGAAGTTATGAGTGGTAAAATATATGGTGATTCTATGATTAAGGGTATGGAGCACATATGCTTGAGGAGTGTTTGGCTGGTGGAACAATAGAGAGTGGCTTTAGCAATAAAGAGAGGGCATGATGCAGAAAAGATGATAGTTATTCATGCATCAGCAAATTATTGCAATGAGTGCAGGGTTAGTGATTATCATGGGGATTTTAATTATGGTGATATAAATTGGAAGGAGGAAATATCACGTGGCAAAAAGGAAATGACCTGAGTGGTAGTATAAATCGGGTAGCAAAAGATTTAAGACCATTGCTAGATATTGTGAAGAAGAAAAGTGTCAATGGGAGCAGTGCCGGAGCTAGGGTCTTTGTCGCCCCGCATGCAATTTCTATCTAAGCAACCCTGTAATGATCTGGGCGTGTGTGTGGTTCTTTTACGACAATAAAAATTTTAATTATTTGAAATTTCTTAAATAAATTTGGACAGAACAGCCACACGTTGGTTTACTAAATTCACCGAACTAAAATCAAAGGGGTGTTGACTAGGCAGGATAATCATTAAACACCGGAATATTCAAAAAATTCTCAAAAGTTAAAGCAAATTTTGATAAAGCCACTTCACTTTAATCATTGAATATAATAATACAGGGATTATAGCCTTCTCACCAACCTGAATCACTAACAAAATTAGAATGAATTTTAATTAAAGTTAAAATTTATTTGAACTAAAGTTTAAAAAATTCTTGCATTTAACAATTACTAAATTCTTAGTAACTTGTAAAAATTTCTTAATTTTTATAAGTGGAACTATCTTTTAGGAAAATAAAAGAAACTCAAGATAGATGAGAAAATAAGAAAAGAATTCAGAAATAATTAGAACATTTAATATAAGTATTCAAAAAATACAATCTTTACAGAATAACAGAAAATAAATTAAATTACATAAATATACTTGAAATTTTTTAAATTAAAATTTTAGGGTTCTTGATTTCATAATCACAGAATTAGAAATAATGGTCTTAACGTTTAATTCTGCACATATATCATTTTCATCATCATCATCATCAAATTCCTGACATGTACCCTCAAGGGATGCACAGAACATGATAGTGCTACATGAAAAATTTACATCATTATTAACTTCCTATCTACAATTTTTTTCCAGATCAGTCTGTTACTTGTCAAGACTCCAATATTATCATTATCAGATCTTATATTTCTTTCATCTCGGGCACACTGTACCGTTTCATCCACCTATATTTTGGTCTTACTCTGGGTCGTTTTCCTACAAACCTAGCAGAGAACACTTGTTTTGCTAATCTTTCCTTGCCCATTCTGTTGAAGTGATCATACCACCTGAGATTAGTTCTGCTAATGCATTCCTGGATGCCAACAATGTCAAGTTCTTTGCTAGTATCCTCGTTTTTAATATGATATTGCCATTGATTCCATCTGTTCATGCCTATAATCTTTCTCAGGACTCATATCTGTGGTCTGTAGTCTTTGGGCAAGTGTTTTACTTCTGACCCAGCTCTCAGATCAATAAGTTAAAACTGGTTTGAACACTGTCTTGTATACAGCTAATTTAGTGTTCCGACTAAGTTCTCACTTATTCCATATGAATTTATTCAATTGACTTCCTACCATACCAGCTTCGTTGATTCTGTTGTCTATTTCCATATTTAATTTACCATCTTCACTAAAAATCGTGCCTAAGTAGCTGAAATGTTTTACTCGTTCCACAGGTTCCCCGTTCACAACACAGTTGACATTTTCAGCAAATCTACCTATTTTCATTGTCTTTTTCTTTTTAATGCTGACCTCCATACCATATCTATTACAACAGTTAAAAAATTTAGTCATTTAGTCATCAATCTAGGAATCTTGCAGACTTGTAGCAGATTTATTTAGAAGTATAACATCGTCCGCATAAAGCAAAGAGCTGACATTAACATCTCCAATTTTGATATCGTGTTTAATACCACTTTCCTTCATAATGTGATCCATATAGATAATGAATAACAGAGGGGATAATATACTTCCTTCAATTTTAACTGCTCACTTACAACTCAAATAAGAACTAAGTATTGCTTGATATAATGCTCCATTGACACCATATGCTGTAACGTATTCAATAGCTTCTCTATTGGCACCTTGTCATATGCCTTTTGCAAATCAACAAAACTTAAATACAGATCTTTGTTATATTCCCATGATTTCTCCACTATTTGTCGTAAAGTGAAGATCTCATCCTGACAGCCTCTATTTGACCTGAATCCAGCTTGTTCTTCACCAAGCTTTTCTTCCACAATTCTTCTGAACCATTTCTCAAGTATGCTTGCATAGATCTTGGCAGGAATACTCAGTGGGGAAATATCTCTGTAATTCTCAGATTCAGTTTTTATTTCCCTTTTTATATATGGGTACTATTAGAGCTCTACTCTAGTCATCGGGAATTCGTCCATCTGTCCAGGCTTTCTGAACTATGCAGTGCAGCCATTCTAAGATTTTTATACCACCATATTTCAGCATTTCTGGTCGAATATCATCTACTCCTGCTGCCTTTCCACATTTCAATCCTTTGATGGGTTTTTCCACCTCAAAGTATGGATATGTATTCCTGACTGTATGCCTGTCGAGTGTTTTTATCACTGTACTATCACTGCTTGTTTTATTTAGCAATTTTTCGAAGTTATTACTCCATACATCAAGGATATATTTTTCTTCTGTTTTCATGTAACCCTTATTATCTCTAACTCCTTTTACAGCACTCTTTTCTCCATTTCTAAGTTTCTTGAACAACCTCCAGAATATCTTACCACCTTCTTGATATTTATTTTCTATATTCTTGCCAAAGTCCTCCCATGACTTTTGTTTAGCTAGTTTTAAACATTGTTTAGCTTCCTTACATTTGTCTCTGTATTCTCTAAGAGCACAAGCTGACTTATTTGCGAGGAACTTTTGATATACTTTCTTTTCCTTCACTGCCTCTTTAACTTCCTGTGTTCACCACGGAGTTCTGATTTTTCTATCCTTGCAGACAACCTCTGGCTGAATCAATCAGGGTTTTCTTCAAGACTTGCCACTGAATCTTCTCATTGTCCAATTCCCCATTCTGATATTTGCCCACATCACTCTTCTTGAGACTGCCTGCCATTCAAGAAGATTAGCTTCGTGTTTTGTGTTGAATACTATGGCTACTCCTTCTTTTCCTTGATTGTCATTTCCTGAATATAACATTTTGTATTTATTGTTCAGAAAGATCTCACCAGATTTTGTCTTTTTTGTTTCAGTCACCCCTATTATGTCGATCTGGTACTTATCTAATTCCTCAGCTAGCTCCATTTCTTTGCCATTCAGGCTTCTTATGTTGCTTGTACCGATCTTTAACCCTGGTGATGTTAAGTTGGGGTGTGCTTTCAGATTTGTTCCAGTAGCTGACTTTTTTGCTGTTTGCCGTGATTCCCTGGGGAAAACAGCGGGGGCTTTGTTTAACCTTCGATGGCCCAGCCAGCATGTAATTTTGTCATGTTGTACCATCATTTTCTATATTGGTTTAAGCCAATAAGAATACAATTTGTTCGGCTAAATCCCAAATTGCCAGCCCATCCTCGTTCTTTGAGTATCTAAGTAGATACCCAACAGCGTGCACCATGAGAAGGTTAGGATTGGACATTAGGTCAGAAGCCCTGGTCGGTTCTCCGCATTCCTTTAAAGGCTATGTGGAGATCACCTGTCAGTTATACAGCTTTGACCCGTTAGCTCCCCTATATCATTTTCAATAGCTATTAATGCCACTGCAAATTAACAAGCTTTTTTGTGACATACTTGTTCTTAAGGGTTTTAATCAATTTCAACTTGGAAAAGGAACGTTCACTGCTCACTACAGTAACAGGTAAGGTTAATAGTATTCTTAAAGAATTGATAAGTTAGGGAAAGATAAATTATTGGACACAATAAAATTAAGAATACTGAAAGGGTTTTGAATATTTAAATTATCCTTCCGAAAAATATCCCAGAAATTTATAGTAATCTATCCAAGAAATTGAAATTATCATAATATGTTTTTAGTTGTTCAAAATGTTCTATTCATGAACACATTGCAATGGCTAGAAGTGTATAAAACACATTCACACTAAATTTATCTTCTGGCGATTGTGGCGTTTCGTCATGATGCTCGTAGTCATATTGTCGTGTCTACTTTTGTTATCGAATTTCCGTACCAGTTTTAAATTCTCGTTCTCCATTTACCTCTTCATTCAGTTAGTTCTTTTACCATTTTTAGAACTTCTTTAAAATTTGTATCTGTTTGATACTCTTGTAAGAATATTTTAAAGTTTTTGATACTAAAGCAAGTGTAATGTTCATATTTTTGTCTTGAAGCATTTCACTCACAAGGTTTATTCTATTAAGTAAATCATACCAAGTTATAAGAGAGCAAATAAATTTGTGGTCCTTTATTTTAGAACATAATGTTTGTGCTTCATGCTGAGTTTCTTTATTAAAATTTTCATTATTTAAAATTTCAAAAAGTGCATCGTAAATTTCTCCTAACTGATATCGTAGAGGGCGGATTGCATTAATTTTACTTTCCCATCAGATTTCTGATGGCTGTTTCAATGTCAAATTTTTTACGAACTTTAAAAGGATTTCCCAACGTTTGTGAGAGAATGAAAAGAAATTGTATATTTCTTGAATAATTGCAAAGAAACTAATGGTATCTGCATTTGCTTTGGCTACATTGTTAATGATTAAATTTAGAGTATGAGCAGCACATGGTACGTAAAAAAGCTCTAGGATTTTTGTTCAAAAGCCAATTTTGGAGCCCACATTTTTTCCCTTTCATATTTGCCCCATTGTCATACCCTTGACCTTGCATGTCTTCAATGGGAATGTTCCATTTTTCCAGTTGTTCCATTATTGTTGCACATAAACCATGTCCTGTGGAATCTGATATATCTGCAAAACCTAAAAAGTTTTCCCTGATCTTGACAATTCCATTGTCACAGGAAACAAAGCGAATAATAGTGGTCATTTGTTCTGTTTTATTTGCATCAGGTGTGCAGTCTAAAATTATGGAATAATATTTAAGATTTTCTGATTGATAATAAAATTCTATTCCTGATTGTGTTACTTAAAGTTTCCATATTTCATTTTGATTGTCTTTACTCAAGTAGTGTACTCTACTGTTTTGTTGTAGGGCCCTTTCAACATGATTTTCCATAACGGGATCAAACTTTGCAAACAGTTTGACTAATTTTAAAAAATTGTCGTTATTCCTTTCATATAATTTATCAGATGATCTGGAAAAGCTAAATTTTGGCCACCAAGCAATTTTATAATTACAATCAAGCATTCTAAAACACTCGTCCAATGTTCCTTTTCCATTTCATACATGTTTTGAGTCTGGTAATCAATAGTTTTGTGTTTTAAATTTTTATCGAGTTCCTTCCATTTTAAGAAATTTTTCATGCGAGTTAAACTAGTCTCATGTCTATGCAAAGTTGTACTTTACATTTCTCCAATCGCTATAACCTTCCACAAGACTACTTGATTCAGTAGGTGCGAAAAGTTTGCAACAAAAGCAAAAAACAGAATTTAAAGTTCCAAAATAAATGAGCCATGTTCTTGGCATGAGCTCCTCGTTTTCCATTTTTCTCTTATAATATGTTTCGCCAAATTTTCGACCGTATGTATCTCTGGGATATATTATATTTTTCTTTTGAACAGGCCCCATTTCAATTAAAACAACTCTTAATTTTTCATCAATATTTCCCCATTCACCTGGATCTTCTAAATTTACAGAGAATAACAATATGTTAGTGTCGTGGTCAACTACAACTAAATCTTCTCCTGTTTTTCACTTAAATCATGCGTCTTGTTGTCTTGTTCAATAGTACTTTCATGCAAACTGGATGATGTGCATGGTTCGTCAACTCTGATTTCAGATGTATTGAGTTGGTTACAATCTGAATCAGAATAGTTTAACAAATTTATTAAGAGCCCCCAGTTTGTTTCTTAATATCTGCTTCTTTCGCAGTGTGACACTTATGATTTTGTGCCCCAGATAACTTTTTTTTTTTAATTTTTGATTCCATTTCTATTTTATACTCAAAAGAAATTATTACACCACACAGAGACGAAATAATAGTTCCCACTGCACTACTGTCAGTAGGCTGTTGTTGCTAGGTAACCAGTCATATCATATGACTGGTTACCTAGCAAATGTTTTGTATGAAAATTTACTAGTAGCAAATGTTTTGTATGAAAATTCATTTCTGTGCATAAAAACTGTTCACAGTTTCACTTTAGATAGACTGCAGTAGACACAACATTCTGCAGGCAACAATGTAAAATTGTAAACATACAATTTTTTTTTAATTTTTATTCGGTGTATCTGGCCTTATTTTAATATTGATCATTCTAAGAATTTTTTGTTTTTATGATAAAAATTTTGTTTCTTAAAAATGAACTTATGAACTATACCCCGGCGGCAGTGCGCCCTTCATAGAGGTTCCCGCATGCTCTGAATGCGCGCTTCTGCTGGCCCTGAATGGGAAGATAGTGTGTGTGTGCAGCCTCGTTTTGACAATTATGAGTTAAGTAGACGAGCGATGATAATGAATCATATGATTGCAAGAATGTGCAAAAAAAGAGGTCTGGACCTTCCGTCTGAACATGGAAGGTCATAAGCGATTGAAGAAGTTACTGTTTTCTGAACAAGTTGAAGTAATTGGGCAGGGAAACTAAAATGGAAAAGGTTGGGTGTAAGAGGGAGAAACTTAAGCAGTAATTGTAAAGCTGGTATAAGAACAAAGGGGATCGGCAATTTTTTTATGCTAATGCAAGAAGCATTTGAAATAAGAGGGAAGAATTTTTGGCATTAGTCAGTGCAATCTCACCAAAAGTTCTACGCATTAGTGAAGCATGGCTGTCAACAGAAGATGTGGTCACTGGAATTTAATGTGATGGGTACAGTATTTCCAGGGAGGATAGAGAAGATAGAACTGGGGGAGGAGTACTGTTGATGATAGCTGATGAGGTGCAGCCAAAGAAAGTAGTATATCAAGATGATAGACATGTGAATGATAGTTCATTTGAGGTGGTCCTGGTGTGAAATAGTGACCAATGCAACCAAATATGCAGTTGGTTGCTGTTATAGGCCACGGGGTACAGGGGGTGATATTGGATTCATGTCAGCAAATTAGTGCAATGAGTGCAGGGTTAGTGATTATCATGGGGGATTTTAATTATGGTGATATAAATTGGAAGGAGGAAATATCACGTGGCAAAAAGGAAACGGAATTCATACATCTTCTATGACATAATTACTTGAAACAGCACATAACTGAATGTGAGAGTGTTGGACCTGGTCATTGGTTCAGAGGATATATGCATTAGGTGTCCTCGTTACCTCCAATTGGTTAGAGCGATCATGTGGTGTTGACTTGGGATGTTGCAAAGTTTGTGGATCTCTCTCTCTTAAGAAAGGGTTTATAAGGAACTATTAGACAATTATAACAAGCTTCGGAGTGAGCTTGCAGCTGTCCCATGGCAAAACATATTGCAGTGGAAATATGTTAGCAGTGCAAGGGATAAAATCAGTGGGTATCTGAGGAAGGCAATATCAGATTGTGTCCCCATGGTCAGGAAGACAAACAAGGTAGGCGTTAGATGGATGAGTAGTAGTATCAAGCTTGATCTGCAGAAAAAGAAAATGTTATGGAGAATTTACAAGGAGAAAGGCGATCAGTACATCCACGAGCAGTACAATGAGCTAAATCAGATTATAAGAAGACCTTAGCGAAGGAGATCAAGGGTAATCCCAAAGAGTTCTTCCGCTATGTGGCAAGTAAAAGGAAGAATGACTTCAGAAGGATAACTTTAGTGGGTGTTGATGGTATTGAGGTGACAAATTCAAATGTAATAGTAGAGTTACTGAGTGATCACTTTTCAAAAATCTGTCACCCAAGTGAGGATATCTCTGGACCTGTAGCAGTAACTAATGTGAGAATTGAAGTTAAATCAGAAGTACTTAGTATATTGCAAAATTTAAATGCAAGCACTGCTGTAGGTTTAGATGGAATATCAGCTCAGATGTTGCATGAATGTGCAAAGGAATTGTCAATGTCTCTTACTTGGTTATTTAACTTAAGTTTGAACTCTGGTGTGGTCCCTAGGGAGTGGAAGGAAGGCAAAGTAGTTCCTCTGCATAAAGGTGGCTGTAAAACTGTGGTAGTTAATTACAGACCAATCACTATCTCAGGATTGGCAGGAGTATTGAAAAAGTTGATTAAAGACAAAATTCAAGAATTGGTGGACAGGATATGATATTCTATAGGGGGCCAACATGGTTTTGTTAAAGGTCGATCCTGCCTTAGCAATTTATTAACTTTTTATAATAGAATGACATCTTGGACAAAGGAAATAGCTACGCAGTGGTACGTCTGGATTTTTACTAAGGCATTTGACAGAATACCCCATGGAATACCCCACGTTGTGCAAATTGAAACGGATGGGGA
Source organism: Typopeltis vanoorti (assembly GCF_054136105.1). Classification (NCBI taxonomy): domain Eukaryota; kingdom Metazoa; phylum Arthropoda; class Arachnida; order Uropygi; family Thelyphonidae; genus Typopeltis; species Typopeltis vanoorti. Next base: position 260,162 of record NC_143555.1, on the reverse strand, counting down.
TGGATACTAAACTGGTGATATGGATAGGAGAATTGCTCATGGAGAGATACCAGAAGGTGGTATATGGAGGAGCAGAGAACAGGATGGGGCAGGTGACCAGTAGTGTGCCTCAGGGGCTCTGTGCTTGGGTCATTGTTGTTTAATTTGTACATAAATGATGTAGGAAATGGCTTAATATTCAGTTGTCTGCCGATGATGCAAAGTTGGGTAATGCAATAAAAAATCAAGCTGATGTTGAGAGTTTGCAGGATGATTTAAATAAGCTGGCGAAATGGGCAAAAGGTTATGGATTGTTCGATGTGGAAAGTTATGCATTTTGGGATTAAAAGATTACCAACTGTGTACTACATAGATGGAATGGTATCCCCAAGAGATTGATGAGACTGGAGACTTAGGGGTGTTGGTGGATAGGGAGATGAAGTTCAGGGGACACATTACTAAGTTGTCCAAGATTGCACATAGGATTACTTGGTTATTGAGGAACACACTAACATCCAGAGATAAAGAGGTTATTATTTTCCTTTATAAAGCATTGATACTTGCACATTTGGATTACTGTGCTCAGGTCTGGTCATCTGGATTCCTTGGAGATGAGGAAGTTGGTGAGTGATGTAAAAAATGCTCCCTACATTGATAGATTGAGAGCTTGTGGATTGCAGAGGTTGGTTAATAGGTGGAGAAGAGGGGATTTGATAGAAACATTTAAATTACTAAAAGGCAGGGTAATGTTTCAGCTGTGTAATAGTGATGGAAGAAAAGAGGTCATCCCTGGAAATTAAGGAAAAGTTTGGTTAACAAGGGTGTGAGAACAAGGTTTTTTGCCTGGAGGGTGGCAAATGAGTGGAATGCATTGCCTGTCTCAGTTGTGAGTTCGTCTGTAAATGAATTCAAGAAGAGATATGACAGATATTGTTTTGATAATTTGGGTCTACTGACTCTATGAAGATGCCCATAATAATAATAATATATCTTGGTCATCCTCTGAGTTTTTTCCTGGCATCAAACACCTATTCCTTACTTATATTTTGTTAACCATTCCTTTCCTGTTCTGTTTAAGTGACTATATCACCTGAGAGTATATATTTTTGTACATTAACAATGTCAGGTTCTTCCTAATATCTTCATTTTTAATATGATTCTGCCATTCGTGAAATCTGTTCACTATCCTAAATTTTCTCAGAACTCTCCTATCTGATCTCTAGTTTTAAATCAACTGTTTTATTTCTAACCAAGTTCTCAGATTCATAAGTTGTCTTTATGCAGCTTAGGTGTTGTGACTTATTTCTATATTGTTCCAAATAAGCTTATTCTTTGTCTGTTTTTATATTTAATTGCTATCTTCACTAAAATATGGTGCCTAAATATTGGAAATGTTTTCGGTGTTCTGCCACTTTCACAATCTTTGTTCTTTTTATTGCAGATTTTCATGCCAAATTTGTTTCAGTAGTTATTCAATATAGTTAGAACTTCCTCCAAACTTATTTAAAAGTATAATATGCATAAAATAAAGAACTCAGATTAACATCTTCAATTTTGATATTAGACTTAATGCTTCTTTCCTTCATAAATGAAATCCATGTATAGATTATAAACAACATCAGCTGAGATAATATTCATCAGTGTCTTACATCTGATTCTATGAATAAACCCTGTATCTCATTCAGTTCTAACTGATTTGTTACTTTAATGATAACTCACACATGAAAGTTAGCAGGACTTGTAACACTACATTGCCATGTGTGGGTAAGCGATTAAGAAGAAAGAAATAGCCTATTGATATCTTTCTTAAAGAGTTAGAGGTTGTTTACAAACAATAGAGGTGGATGGAATTAAGGGAGAAGATGAGAAGTTTGTTAGATATTTGTCTGAGATTCACTATGAACAGATTTGCTTCAATAATAGATAATCAGGTTTTAACTTTTTTTTTTATGTTTTTTTTTATATATGTGCACAAATTCACATGGAGAGAAGACACAAGGAATAAGAAAATTGTCATTGATTATGTTATTGTTGATAGTGATGCTTTCTCTCTGGTGTAGGACACTAGAGTGTACAGAGGATTTGAAACTGGAAGTGATCACCATTTAGTCTTGAGCAGGATAAAATTGAATTTCATATGGAAAAGAAGAACATGTAAGAAAGTTTTAAAGTGGATAAAAGTTGAGCAGCTCTCAGATGTTAACTGTAGACTAAAATATACAAACATTATTCAAGAAAAAATGAGAGTTTGAGAACAGGAGTCAAATCTCGGAGATTCATTGGCAAGCCTTGAAGAAAATATTGATTGATTCAGCCAGAGAGGTATGTGGTGAGGTTGTCTGCAAGGATAGAAAAATCACAACTCCATAGTGGACATAGGAAGTTAGATGCAGTGAAGGGAAAGAAGAAAGCATATCAAAAGTTCCTGGCAAATAAGTCAGCTTGATCTCTTAAAGAATACAGATACAAATGTAAGAAAGCTAAACACTGTGTAAAACTAGCTACATACATACATTGCTCATGGCACAAACATGATGTTAAAAGAGAATCATGATGTCATTATATATTAACAGGATTGAAGAATTTAAAATATATTATAAGTTAAAAACTTTGAAGGAAAACGTAGATCTAATCCAAGGAGTTGGAAAAATAAAATAAGAGTTAAAAGTAAAAGTCTTAATATGTTATAATAAGGAAAAAAAACATATCATTATAAATTCAGATCTAAGTTCATAATCCAGGTCACAGCTTCAGGAGCCACTTTTAAAAAGTCATTCCAGTCATTCTAATAAGCACAGAAGGTGCATTCTTTTACAATATGTTGCATAATCTGTCGTGGAGCACCACAGTCACATTCTGGAGAAGTTTGTCTGTTCCATTTATAGAGAGTATCTGCACACAGGCCATGGTTTGTCCGAATCCTATTTAGTACTGTCCAGGTTTCACGAGGTAGATCCGATCCTGTAATGATTTGATCACCTTTAAAGATTTATGCAAATGTTCTTTCATATTTTCCTTCCATGTTTCCTCCCATTTTGATAAAAGATTAAAATTATTTAGCACTAGTTCTGCTGCTCATAGTGATGGATGACGAGATTTCAATCTATTGATGTTAAGAGTTGGGAGATCCTGATGAATAGGTAGGTTCGGATTACCAGCAATTTTTTTAAATTCATACACTAAAGAATTCAATCTACATAGTTCTGTAGGGATAATACCTGCTAAAAGAGGTGACCAATATGTTGGAGTCGCTATAATAGAGCCTGTAATTAATCTTAAGGTATTATTCAATTGAGAATCGATAATCCTCGTGTGAGGACTATTTAGCCACACAGGAACACAGTATTCAGCACTTGAGAATACCAAAGCAAGGGCTGTTGTCCAAAGAGTAGAGGTCTTCAACTCCAGGTAGTACCACAGAGTCTCTGTAAGATATTATTACATGTCCTTAGTTTGTATGCCAAGTTTGAATGATGTTGCCTGAAAGTGAGAGAACGGTCAAGTACTTAGGGAATTTATTATAGTAAAACTAGCTAAACAGAAGTCATGGGAAGACTTTCATAAGAACATTGAAAATGAATATCAAGAAGGTGGCAAGATATTCTGGAGGTTGTTGAAGAAGCTCAGAAATGGAGGAAAGAGTGCTGTAAAAGGAATTAGAGATGATAAAGGTGTCATGAAAACACGAGAAAAGATATCCTAGAAGTATGGAGTAATTACTTCGAAAAATTGATAAATGAAACAAGCAGTGATAGCATAGTGATAAAAAAGCACTCAACAGGCATGCAGTCAGGAATACGTATCCAATCTCAAAGTAGACAAAACTATCAAAGGCCTGAAATGTGGAAAGGCAGCAGAGTAAATGATATCCGACTAGAAATGCTCAAGTATGGAGGTACAAAAGTCTTTCAATGGCTGCACTACATTCAGAGCCTGGAGCGAGGTACGAATTCCAAATGATTGGAGTAGAACTCTCATAGTCATCTTCTTTTCAACCATTTTCTGTCCACTGCTGGACAGAAAATGGTTGAAAAGAAGATGACTCTGACGAAGGCCTCCTCCAATTCTTTCCCTTTTCTCTGTTCTTGGCAATGGTTTATCAATATTTCCCAACAAAGTTCAACAGTTCATCACTCCATCTTCTTTTGGAATCCAGTTCATTAGTATGGTGGTTCATCACTCATCTTCTCTTCTGGATAGATGTCTGGCCATTTCCATTTTAGTTGCTTATGGTGAAGATTGGTGTCAGTGATGTGAGTCAGGCTTCTTATCCAAGTGTGTTTGCTTCTTATCTTTTAATGTGATGCCTAGCATCAACCTCTCCATTTTTCTTTGAGTTATTGTTATTTTATTTTCTAGTGCTTTTGTTAGCAACCAAGTTTCACAGCCATATGTGATGACCAGAAGTATACACTGGCTAAATGTCTTCCGTTTTAAACCGAGTGAGACATCATTGTTTAAAATTGCTTTTCAATTTTCTGAATGCACCACAGGGAAGTTGAAATCTCCTATTTATTTCTTTTTGAAGTCCACAGTTTAGATCAATAAGATGACCTAATTATGTAAGAGACTCTTTCCAAGAAATTGTTTTCTATTATTATGTTTTTTTGGTGTTACAAAATGAATAAACATGATTTTAGTTTTTTCTCTGTTTTATTTTTAGACCAACTTTTCTGCTTTCATGATATAGATCCTGTATCATTATATTGAGGTCTTCTGGAGTGCTTGCAAAAATTATGATATCATCTGCATATCTTAGGTGTGTTAAGTTTCTGTTGTTAATTTTTATGCCAAGGTTTGTCCAGTTTATATTATTAAATATTTCTTGAAGGACTGCTGTAAAGATTTTGGGGTGATAGAAAGCCTCCTTGTCAGACACCTTTTTCAATTGATATTTTATTGCTACTCATGGAAAGTTGGATTGTTGCTGTTGCAGTGTAGTATATTTTCTGGAGGAGGTCCATATATTCTCCAGTAACTCCCTGATTCTGGAGTGCTTTATTGCATTAATATAATTACTCATAATCCTTCTTGTTTTCAATAGGTTTTAAGTCAAAACTTCTTGTTTTTTTTGTTGCTTAGCAATTTTATTCTTTTCAATTTGGGGTTTATTTTAATTTTGGCTCTCATCAGTCAGTGGTCCCTTCCTGTTTTTACTTGATTTATTACTGAGGTATTTTTGAACTATTTATTTATTATTACACAGTATATAATCTATTTCATTTTTAATTTCTCCATTTGGATTTCTCTGTGTCCATTTTCATTTGAGGGCTCTCTTAAAAAATATATTCATAATATAAAGCTTGTTACTAATAGAGAATTCTGTAAGTACCATTCCTGAGTTGCTGCTTGTACCATGTACATGTAGTCCTATTGTGTCTATTTGGTGAATGGGATGACCTACTTTGGTGTTAAAATCACCCATTACTATAGTAAGGTTTTGATTGCTGTTTCTTTTTTTGTCTAGAGTGTGCTGCAATGAGTTATAAAATGCTTCTATCTCTTCATCAGTGTGGAATGAGATGGGAGCATATATTTGAATGATCCTGATTTTAAGTGTGATTTCTATTATTCTTTCATCTGTATAATTAGATTCTTCTATAAGGTGTGCAATTGTTTTCTAAATTAGAAATCCAACTCTGTATTGTCCTTTAATTTTCCCATAATAGTATAAATAGTCTCCATTTTTAGTTTTATTAAAGGTTCATCTTGCCTGTGAACCTCACTTAAACCTAAGATGTACCATTTAATATGTTTTAGTTATTACTGTAAGCTGATAAAGTCTTCCTCTTCTTTAAGTGTTCAAGAATTAAATGTTCCTATATAGAAGAAAAGTGGATTATATTGATTACTCTTATATTTATGAATTCTTTGGGCTATTCCAGCATTGCTTATTATTTGGGAAAGCTTCCCCACTGCATCACGCTCTGGTCTCCATAAATGGTTTCTGTCAGAGTGGTCATATAGTGAGGGAAATTTAGTCGCATCCAATGTTTGTCCATTCTGGCCATGGACTTTACGTCCTTTCTTTATTCTTCCTCTTATTAGCATTGTGGTGGAGGGGTTGTGGCTTAATCTCCCATGCTGGCCTGATACTAAGACTTCCTGTGTATGGCCCTCCAGACTTCACTAAAATATTGGCACTGCCATCTGTATCAGTTCCATCAATGTTTTTGACTATGTTGTAGGTTGCCAGCCCACCACAGAAATCTATCGTTCTAACATCCAGGCTTAACTGTGCTCGACATGCTACAAGCATGACTGGTGGCTATCAGCCAAGATCCTAGTACGAGAATACAGCTAATCCTCCCCAATATGGGTTTTTATTATATATATTTTATATATGGGTACTATGGGCTCTCATAGCATCCATATATAAAAAGGGAAATAAAACTGAATGTGAGAATTACAGAAGTATTTCTCTATTGGGTGTTCTGGTAAGATATATGCTAGTATACTTGAGAAAAGTTTGAGAAGGATTGTGGAAGAGAATCTTGGTGAAGAACAAGCTGGATTAAGGCCAAATAGAGGCTGTCAGGATCAGATTTTCACTTTATGACAAATTGTTAAGAAGTCATGGGAATATAACAAAGATCTGTATTTAAGTTTTGTAGATCTGGAAAAAGCATATGACAAAGTGCCAAGAGAAAAGCTATTCAATATGCTACAGTTATATGGTGTCAATGGGGCATTATATCAAGCAATACTTAGTCTTTATTTGAGTTGTAAGTCAGCAGTTAGAATTGAAGGAAGTACAGGAAGATGGTTTAATGTTAAATCTGGTATTGAGACAAGGATGTACATTATCCTCTCTGTTATTCATTATCTATATGGATCACATTATGAAGGAAAGTGGTATTAAACATGATATCAAAATTGGAGGTTAATGTCAGCTCTTTGCTTTATGCAGACGATTATACTTCTAAATAAATCCGCTACAAGTCTGCAATATTCCTTGACTAAATTGAATAACTATTGTAATAGATATGGTATGGAGGTCAGCAATAAAAAAAGACAAAAACAATGAAAATAGGCAGAATCGTTGAAAATGTCAAATGCGTTTTGAACGGAGAACCTGTGAAACAAGTAAAATGTTTCAGCTACTTTAGACACGATTTTCAGTGAAGATGGTAAATTAAATATGGAAATAAACAACAGAATCAACAAAGAGTATGGTAGGAAGTCAACTGAATAAATTTATATGGAATAACAGACAAATTAGTCAAAACACTAAATTAGATTAGCTGTATACAAGACAGTGTTCAAACCAATTTTAACTTATGGATCTGAGAGCTGGGTTAGAAGTAAAACACCTGACCAAAGACTAGAGACTGCAGATATGAGAGTCCTGAGAAAGATTAGACACGTGAACAGATGGCAATATCATATTAAATGAGGATGTTAGGAAAGAACTTGACATTGTTAGCATCCGTGAATGTGTTAGCAGAGCTAATCTCAAGTGGTATGGTCACTTAAACAGAATGGGAGAGGAAAGATTAGCAAAACAAGTGTTCTCTGCCAGGTTGCTAGGAAAAAGACCCACAGGAAAACCAAGATATAGGTTGATCGATAATGTAAAAAGTGCCTTAGAAGATAGAAATATAGGATCTGACAATGTTGGTGCCTTGACAGGTAACTGATTGATTTGGAGGAATATTGTGGATAGGAAGTTAGTAATAATGTAAATTTTTCATGGTACTATCATATCCTGTACATCCTGTGAGGGTAAATGTCAGGAATTTCATGATGATGATGTTTTTTTATTTATATTAGTAGTATTTCCTAACACTTCACTGTCTTTACAAGTAACAACTTTTAAAGAGGTTGCTAAACATTGTTGTATAAACTTTGTGTATGATTGCTGGCATAAGACAGTTCTTCAGTGTTTCACGTAGTAATTAATGACTTCCAAGTATCATGAAATATCATTCCTTGGTTTTTACTCGGTGCCTTTTAAGTGAATCACCTCGAAGGACCTTGAACAACCTGTTGAAGTAATTCTCTTCTAAGTAGGACATGGAGAATTATTACCAATTTTTTGTGTGATGTTCTTTGGGGATGTGTGCAACAAGTCCCCTTTTTATTATTATTATTATGAGGTACTTCAAGGAGTCCTTAGACTCATCAAGGGAGGTCCTAAACAATATGTAAAAAACTATCCTATATTTGTGCAGTATCTACCATACTTTGTTTTGAACTCATTCACAAACAGAGTCTGGCAACCTTTTCCACTCATTCACATCTCTCGAAGCAAAAAACCTCATTCTAACACCCTTGCTAACTGCATCCTTAGTTTCCATGGCTCCTAGTTCTCCCCCCACCACCAGACCTGTTCTAAAAATTTCCTCTGAATTAATCTTGTAAAAGTCCTTTAGTAATTTGTATGTCTCAAATAAATTCACCCCTTTTCTGCCTATCAACCAGTTTCTGTTACCCACAAATCTTCAATATGTTCTTTTAAGGTTCATTCGACCTGCTACCATCTTTTTCACTCACCTCTGGATCCTCTCCACCTCCTTCTCATCACCAAGAAACCCTAGATACCAGATCTGCATGCAGTAGTCAAGATCGAATCTTATCAAGGGTCACTCCATATCCACTAACACTCCCAAGTATCTGGCTTCATCAATTTCCTGGAGTACTGTTCCACCGATATGGTATACCACTGGTAATCTTTTCGCTCCAATATTCATAACCTTAGAATTTTGGTTATGAATTTTGCCACATTAAGCTGCCATCCATTCTCCTTTTCTCAATCAGCCAATCTATCCAAATCATCCTGAAAAATTTTGACATAATCTGTATTAACTATAGTTCTACCCAACTTTGCATCATCAGCAAATAACTAAAATGTTCCTCTCATATCCTTTCCTATATCATTAATGAACAAATTAAACAGTTGCATTCCAAGAACAGAACTCTGTGGCACAGCACTAATCACAGGCCTTATTTTGGACTTTATTCCTGAATAAACTACTCTCTGATATCTGTCCATCAACCACCTTCCTCTCCACCTCTCTAACCTTATATCCATCCCTATGTGCTGCAGTTTGCTGATTAGAATTTCCTGTGGTATCTTGTCAAAGGCTTTTGCAAAGTTCATCAGTATCACTGTAAACGCATTACCTTTATCCAACTCAGCTGTCACTGTATTATAAAATATGAGCAAGTTATTGATGTTTGACCTGCCCTTCACACCATACCATAAATATTCTTTCTTTCTTTTACCTGCAGCATATCGAAAGAACTGTTTGGAATTATCTTTAGCCTGCATTGCTAATTTCCTTTCATACTCTGCTTTTGCCTTTCTTACCACACTAGTTACCCTTCTGGTCTGTGCCTCATGCTGTTCATGTGCCTGCTGGTTACCTTTCTCCTTAAATCCCCTCAACAGTTGTTTCATATTTTTGCAGCTTTGGCTTAACGGATGATATTCATCCATTTAACTCCCATTTGATTTACTCTCTTGACTATAGGTGTGCAGTCTGTCATTACTTCCCTCAAACATTCCTTTACCACTTCCAGTGCACTATCAGCCCTTGCAGTTTTTACATGCTATGGCACTGATCCAAGCAATCTCCTATGCTTGTCATACTTACCAGCCCTGTAAATCCATATACACCCCATATTAATGGAAAATTCCACACATGTAGCCATCTCCCAGGTCAAGACATGATCACTCTTACCAATTGGTGAAAACATGGTGATATTCGTTATAATAAATGCTAAGATGCAATTACCAGATTGAGCACTCGAACCACTAGTATACAACGTATTCTATCACATGCTGTCTCAGATAATTATCCCTTAGTAATTGCATAAATTCTATCTCCTTCCTCCCGTGTGTCTTCTCCTTCTTGCACTCTCTGTTCCCATATTTGAAATCACCCATCCTAATTACCTCTCTTCCACTCACTGCGTCTATTTGGTGATACATACTATCTCCATCTTTTCCATCTCCTGGTCTATTTCAGCATCCAACTGTATATTTTGTTCTGCTGGCCTCACTCACACACCAGATACCCTCAAATGCGCTATTTTCACTGGCCTGCAGTTGAACTTCTACTCTTTGGTTGCAGTTCATTGGTTATTATCAATAACACTCCTCCCCCCATTCTTTTCTCTCTATCTTCCCTGAACACATTATATCCTTCATATTCTTTCCCACTAATTATATCATCTTCTGTTAGCCATGTCTCACTAATGCCAATAACCTTTGGTCAGGATGAGCCAACCAATGCCAAAAATTTCTCCTGCTTGTTTCGAATGCTCCTGGCATTGGTGTATATAAAGTGCAAAAGCCCCTTAGGCCCCCACCACTATCCTGACACTTATACTAACTACCCCATTTGGTCAGTTGCCAGTAGTACTTAGGCATTCTTATATTCAATAGACTCACTGATATCTGCATATCCACTCAACAGCCTCTCCCCCCCCCCCACACACACACCCCTAAAATCTCGAGTTTCCCTGATTTTGCACATCCACTTTCACTTCATTCAACACTTCTCCAGTCTCCAAATAACTTTTTCTTCCCTTTCATTTTGAACATTGCCAATATATTCTTTGTTGCTGATTTTGAAACTTCTCCCTGTTTGACCTGTGTACATCTTTCCTTAAAAACACACATTCTTGTATATGCCTGGATGTTTAAACTTTTTCTTTAGGGGAGCTTAGAAAGCTTTGTATGGTGTTGACTAGCTTAAAAGGCTGTTCTGATGTTGACTAGCTTAAAAGGCTGTTCTGATGTTGACTAGCTTTAATATTTTGGCTATTTTTCTTGAGGCATTGCCAACATATGGTATGGATACCATGCCTTTGTAATGGATTTCTGGGTTATTATGGGATGGTTTGTCAGAAAATAAAATTTCTTTAGTATCTTTTTTTTTTTTGTTTGAGTAGCTGTTTTGGAGGAACTGATTAAATATGTTTTGAAGTTTATTTTGATGGACTGTGCTTAAATTGTTTGGGTGTTAGGTGCTTAGAGAAAATGTTGTTCAGTGAGAGATTGGAAGTGCAAAACCAGGAGAACTTTAGATATTATGGGGGGGGGAGGAAATCAAGCATGTGTCTAGCAATCCCTGGGATAGATGAGTGCAGGAATGATTATGAAGAATTGGATGCAGTTTCCCATGTTTCAAATGGGCAGGCATTGATTATGTAACAGTAACTGTGGGTTCCAAGGGGAACCCACAGTTACTGTTACATGTGAAATGTAACATTAACTTTCCCAGTGAAATGCACATTCCCAGTGAAATGCATGTATATGAATGTCCAAAGCATCAGAAATAAAGGAGAGAAGTTTATAGAATTGGTCAGTTCAACTTGGCCAAAAGTTATTGACATCAGTGAGACCTGGTTGTCAGAGAATCGTATAGTAACAGAAGTAGAATGTAATGGATATTGTATTTTCAGAGAAGACAGAAGAAGGGGTATTATTAAGGATAGCTGGAGAACTTCAATCAACAAACACAGAAGTTAAGGAAGACTATAGATCTAATGGAAATGGTTCATTTGAGGCTGTCTGGTGTGAGATAGAGGTCACTATGACAAAATATATTGTTGATTGCTGCTATAGACCTAGGGGGAGGCCCAGAAAAAGATGTGGACCACATGCATTAGCACAATGAGTGCAAACCAAACAATTATCAATGGAGACTTCAGCTATGGTGATATAGATTGGAAGGAGGAAAGGGCACATGGAAATGGAATTTATACAGTTACTAAAGGATAATTATCTGAAACAGCAGTTGGAGGGGACCAGGGGTTTGAATGTAGAATCTAGTAATAGCATCTAACGATCTATCTATAAATGCGGTAGCAACTCCACCTCCGATCAGGGAAAGTGACCATGCAGTCTTGTCCTGGGAGGTTGCTCAACATGTGAAAATTTCAGTCAAGAAAGGATTTATGCAAAACTACAAAGCTGGCGATTATAACTGGGTGATGTCTCAGCATGCATCATAATCTGTCATGTTGTACCATCATTTTGCATTCTGGTTTAATCCAATAAGAATACAATTTAGTTGGCTAAATCCCCAATTGCATGCTCATCCTCATTTGTTCAGTATCTGAGTAGATACCTAACAGAGTACACTGCTAGAAGGTGAGAATTGTACATTTGGTTAGAAGCACTGGTCAGATCTCTGCATTCCTTAAAAGGCTATGTGGGGATCTTCTCCCAGTTATACACCTTTGACCTTAGGCACCACTGATCATTAAGCATTTTATAGATAATCTTCCAAACAATTGAATTTCCCCATCAGATATATTAGCTAGTTTACATGTAGTTTTGTTATTTACCACTGTTTCTATTAAAGAATTAATAGATATACTAGATATACTTAAATCTGTTTTGTTCGGACATCACATGTCTTTCTCAATACCTAAAATCTTCATGCTTCACTTGGAAAGGAATGTTTTTCTATCAAATATATGATATTGCTATGGTCTCACCTCTATCACCTCGAATTGTCAACTATAAGTTGTTCCAAAAAAGGTCCAAAAAAGGACCTTTTTGATGATTACATGATACCAGGCCAGAAAAGTAACGGATATTATGCCGAAAGCTAAATTCAAGTATGAAAAGAAATTGGCCATGCAAGCTAAAGGCAATCCAAAAGAATTTTATTGTTATGCCACAAGCGAAAGAAAGAATGAATGTAGAAGAATAACTTTGCTGAATGCAGATGGTACTCTAGTGTTAGAAGATGAGATTGTTCAGTTAATGAGTGCTCACTTTGCAAAGATGATGAAGAGGTAGAGGTTAAAAATGGGCTACTCAACAAATTATTATTAATATTATTGTTCCGGTAAACTCCAAGGAGTCGACAGACTCATCGAGGGAGGCCCTAACATCATGTCTGAAACAACTATTCAACATTCACACAGTATCTATCATATCTTGCCTTGAACTCATTCACGGTTGACTTTAACTTTCAAAATATTGATTGGGCAGAAGAGAAATCTCACGATAACAAAGAGGAATTTATTGAATTGTTGCGAGGCAACTTTCTCAAGCAGCATGTGAAAGAATGAACTCGAGGTCAATGAGTGTTGGATTTGCTGATAGCATCAGAAGGGATCTCTGTTAAGAATATAGCTATTTTACCACCAATTGGTGACAGTGATCATGCTGAGCTTTCTTGGGAAGTATCTAATTGTATTGATGCTCTGGTTAAAATGGGTTACATGTTGAACTACAAAGCTAGAAATTATGATCAACTTAGGAAAATACTACCTTTGGTCCCATGGTAACAGTTACTGAATGGGAAAAAATGTCTGCAATGCGTGGGAATCTTTGAAAAAGTGCTTAAATGAGGTGGTATCTGAATGTATCCCTAGTGTTTGAAGAATAAATAGGTTGGGAGCGAAATGGGTTGTACAACAACCTTATTAAGCAAGAGATCCACAGGAAGATGTGGAAAGAATAAGAGTTATGAAATATGTAAAGCTCAGGCCAGAATATTAACAGGTATTATTATTATTATTATTAAACAAGACCTCATGGAGTCAAAGACTCATCTAGAAGGTCCGTTTATCTCACACACATCTCATCATACCATGTCTTAAACATATTCAAACTGCTTGCAGACACCACACTCTCAAGCAAGGCATTCCAATCACTCACAACTCTGCATGAAAAAAACCTGTCTCTCACTCCCCTACTCACACCCTCTTTATACAGTTTCCAGGGATGACTTCTGGTTCTCCCCTGATCTCCCACTATTCTCTGTAGAACTTCTCCACCAGTGATCCTATAACAAACCCTTACCAACTTGTAGGTCTCTATCATATCTCCCCTCTTCCTTCTCTCCACTAGACTCTACAAATTACATCTTTTCGATCTTTCCTCATACTCGACATTCCAGAGGTCAGAAACTACCTTAGTCAGTCGCCTTTGGACCCTTTCCAACATCTCTTTGTCCTTCTAAAAACCAGGTGACCAAATCTGGGCACAATAGTCCATCTGTGGCATAATCAAAACCTTATACAATGGAATAAGAATCTCCCTACTTCTACACATCAGTGTCCTCCGCATCATTCCCAGAAGTCTTTGTGTTGTCTTCACAATTTTGGCGATGTGTCCCCTAAATTTTAGATCCTTATCCACTATCACCCCCAGATCTCTTATTTCCTCTACTTCCAACAATATAATCTCACGAAGCATAAATTCTGCATCCCATCTTTGTTTTGCAAATTTTAAAACCTTACATTTTGCAACATTGAACCCCATTTGCCCCCAATCACTCAATTTATTCAAGTCTTCTTGCAAGGCCACAACATCTTCACTACTCTTTATGGTTTGTTCCAACTTTGCATCATCTGCAAACAACTGAATATCTCCATCCAAATCTTCACCAATATCATTAATATACAAGTTATATAGTAATGGCCCTAAAACAGACCCCTGAGGCACTCCACTAGTGACTTTCCTTTTCCCCATACACAACTTGTTGATACCTATCAGATAGCTAGTCTCCAATCCAATGCACTAATCTATTATCCAACCCCATCTGCTCTAGTTTGACTGTCAACTTATCATGAGGTACTCTATCAAAAACGTTTGCGAAATCCAAGTATATTACTCTGTATCCTTCTCCTCTGTCCAAGGAAGCAGTCACTTTATTTTAATAAGTAAGTAGATTACTAAAACATGACCTACCTTTAGCAAATCCATGCTGTCCATCAAAGATTATACCACTGTTGTCAACCCAACTCTGGATCCTAGTTCTTACAAGCTTCTCCAACTACTTGGCCACAACACCTGACACACAGATAGGCCTATAGTTTGATGCTTGAGTTCGATCACCTCCTTTATGAAGTGACACAATCTTGCCCTCCTTCCACTCTTTAGGAACTTGACCAAGTGCAAGACTCGTATTAAAAAAATATCAAGGCAGGTGTCAACTCTCTGGCACATTCCTTCAGAATACGCGGTGATATATTATCAAGTCCCACAGCCTTATTTACATCTAGTTTACTCAACTCCCCAAACACCTCTTGCTCATTAACAGTATCCTCCCCATCATCAACTGTTCTTAATCTCTCCTTGAAGTCACTTTCACAAGATTGAAAGATCTTTATGAACTGCTCATTAAGTATCTCCACCACACATTCTGCAACAGCTGTCTTCATCCTTCCATAATCATTCTTTCTTTTGCTGGCTACATGTCGAAAGAACTCCCTAGGATTCTTTTTGGCTTCGTTAGCTAACTGTTCATACCTCTCTTTAGCTACTCTAGTAATCACCAACCAAGTCACCCTCCTTGCCTGGTCTTTGTAGACCTAATGAAATTGGTTACTTCCACTTCTCTTATGCTGCCTCCACAATGCCCTTTTTCTCTGTATTGCATGCTTAATCTGTTTATTCATCCATCTCACACCTACCTTATTTAACCTTCTCACCCATGGTATACATTTAGACGTTGCATCTACTAAATAGTTTTTGAAAATCTCCCAAGCTGCATTGATCTCTTTTCCAGCTAACTCCTCATTCCATGCTTCACCTGCAAGCTGTCTCCTGAGCTCTTCATAATCACCCCCTTGTAGTTCCACATATACCCTTTTTTCACAGGGGTCCTTGCACTGCTGGCAACCAACCAGGTAATCACTTCATGGTCACTTTCACCAATTGGTGGATGATTTGACACCTCATCGATAATTACATCCTCCAATGAGATGACCAAATCCAAGACCCTTAATCCTCGTGTGCCCTCTGTTATCCCTCAAAAACTCAAGAAACTCATTTTCTTTACTTCCAGTTGCTATCTCTTCATTCCAGTCTATATTGCCATAATTAAAATCACCCATAATGATCACCCTTTTCTTATTTGCTTGGCTTATTTGACTATACATTTCACTATCACCTCCACCATACACATTACCAGGTCTATAACAACATCCCACCAAGCATTTGATTCGATTCACCTCTATCTCACACCATGCTGCCTCAAACCACTGGCCCTATTTCCCTCTTGCATTTCTACCTTGTATGGACATAACTCTTTCTCTATCATCAATAGCACTCCCCCCTCCCTTTTTACCCCATCTATCCTCACAAAACACATCATACCTTTCCATCTCTATTCCTGTCAGGATGTCGTTCTCATCTAACCATGTCTCACTTATTCCTACAATCTCTGGGTGCACAGACGCAATTAGTGCAACCATTTCATCCGCCTTGTTTCTTATACTTCTAGCATTGGTATACAAACACAACTCATTTCTGGATCTACAGCTAGTTCCACTGATACCACTCACTCGATGTGATCTCTCCATGTTGCACTGGGGCCATTTCCCTTTCTGCTTCTTCATTTTAGAACCCTTTGCAATTCCATCTGTTTCCTCTTGATCCCTGGTCATCCCATTACTTTCCTGGCTACACATGCTCTCACCTCCTCTTGCAGCATCCACCTCTTTCACGCTGTGTACCCCTGTCCACCCTGAGCCTTCCCATTTCCCTGCTCCTCTTGCATACCCATTCTCTCATTTTCTATACTCATGCCACTCACTTCCCCATTCATTTCCACTTCTTCAATCTCTCCTGTCTTACTCTCCTGCTCTTCCACATCACTCCCCTCTCGATCTGATTCATTCTCTCTATTCACTTCTCTACTTTCCAGCAGCAGTCTCTCCAAGCGACTCACACCATAACCACTCAAATGCAGTCCATCGCTCCCATACAGCTCACTTCGTCCCTCAAACTCATTCCACACATTAACAAACTGTACTCCCATCTCCTCACACATTTCAGCCAGAATATCATTCATAATCCTTGCTCTCCGCCTCATTTCACCACAATCATACCTAGGCAACACACTGACTACCCTTCCTGTCACACTATTCGCTTTTATCTTTCCAAGCAGTCTCCTGACATTCATTTTGACATGCTCTTTGTTCTTTCTCAAATCATTTGTACCATTTAATACAATTAACTCTTTTGCTCGCTCCCGCCTCATATTCAATGCCTCAATCACTCTACTCATTTTACTACCTGGAAAACATACCTTGTGCATTTTATCCTCTAGCACACCTTTAATAATGGAATCGCCATACAACGCCACTCGCTCATCTTTTGTTAATTCTTTCATGCCATCATGATTTATTTTAATAGTTTTGACCTGAATTCTCTTAATTTCATTCCGCATCCATTTCATTTCTTGCTTCATCCAATCCAATTCACCTTCCGAACCTCGCGACACATTCTCTCTATCATTAAATCTTTCTAACTTTCTAACTCTCGACCCCCTCTTCTCACTTTCCCTCTCATTCATTCTTCTTTGTTTCCATACTTTCGGTCCAACATACGTCCAACTTTCACTATCATTCTTCTCACTTTCACTCTCATTTATCTTTCTTTGGTTCAGTACTTTCGTTCCAACATGCGTCCAACTTTCGCCATCATTTATTCTTGCGATTTCTGCATCAAGCCATTTCTACTTTCATTCGTTCTCTCAATTTCGTTTCTTTTCGCCTCACTTTCGTCCCTTTTAACATCCGTTACGGTTGTCAAATCACTCTTTTTCTTTTTTCTTGATTTTTTAAAATTTTTTTGCCTCTCTTTCTCACCATCCTTCTCTTTCAAACGTGCACTCATGACACAATCGGTACTAGCACTTTCTGTCATCAATTTCATATTCGCATTCATCAGTTCTTCGTTCAGGTCACACTTCGCACACACGCTTCTTCCATCTGCACTAAACATCCACAAATCATTTATGTAATCGAAGGAATACATATAACAGACCTCACACTTAACGAAACGACTGAAATCTAAATTAAAATCATGGAATGACAATGCCGCCGCCATTTTTTTTTCTCTGCAAGTTACTAGGTCTAATAATAACGATTTCGTAATGTAGTTTTGGCAAGAAAAAACCCCGACACTAATTATATCGGTAGCATACAATGTTTACAGCCTCTCTTACTTAAACAATTACACATATATACTTAATTATTCCTAGTAAAACTTATCTGAATCAGGAGCTCTTCAAATCGTGTCTGCAGCGCTTGTCCCACTAGCGCCCCATTATGCTGAAAGCTAAATTAGAGTATGAAAACAAATTGGCCATGCAAGCTAAAGGCAGTCTAAAAGAATTTTATTGTTATACCACAAGCAAAAGAAAGAATGAACGTGGATGAATAACTTTACTGAATGCAGATGGTACTCTAGTGTCAGAAGATGAGATTGTTCAGTTAATGAGTGCTCACTTTTGCTAAGATGATGAAGACTTAGAGGTTCATGAAAATGAGGTTAAAAAGTTATTGCATAACCTGGATAAGAATTTGTCTATAGGGACAAATGGATCAGCCAATTTTCTAAAGGAATGTTCAGCCGAATTGGCTCGAATTTTCATGTGTTTGTATAACTTGAGTCTCAGCTCAGGAATAAAATGACAGGAATGGAAGTAATGTATGATAGTTCCATTGTACAAGGGTGGTGCAAAAACCCGTGTCTAACTAACGACCTATCAGTATCTCTAGTGTTGGTAGTGAAGATTTTAGAGAAGTTGGTAAGAACTCACATACAAAAATGGGTAGACAAACAAGATATACTCTGCAAGAAGCAGCATAGTTTACTAAAGAAAGTTCAGGTTTTAGCAATTTGCTCATATTTTGAGACAATGTTATGTACGAGTTTGGATAAATGGAAGGGATATGCCATGGTAATGTTGGATTTTTCTAACAGGATACCACACAAAAGGTTGTTGCATAAACTTTGGAGAATATGGAATTGGAATATAAACTCTTCTCTTGGATCATGGGATGGTTGACAGACAGATATCAAAAAGTGGTATACAATGTGTGTGAATCTGCCAGATTTAAGGTGACCAGTGGTGTACCTCAGGGTTCAGTCCTTACGCCATTATTGTTCAATCTATACATTAATGACATCAGCCAAGTTCTACTATCAGATGTGCAATTGTTTGCTGACGATGCAAAAATAGACAGGCAATCAGGGATGCTATTGATATTTAGCACTTACAAAATGATTTGAATAGGCTGGAAAGTTGGGCACACAAAAATGGCTGTCAGTTTAACCTCCCAACCGGCTAGGACGTCTATAGACGTCCAGCAAAATCTGGATACGATGCATGCTATCTGTTGAAAGAACGTGGATAAGAAGTACAATTCAGCCAGCATGTCCATTAGAAGGTGTGATAATCCCTCAGGCTGAAGAGAGTACTTAATCAGATTATCTCAGGCTCATAGCTGTGACTCAGTTACCCATAACAAGAAATGCAGTTCCTTGATCTATGCTGGGTAACTGCATTTTAGTTATGTTGGATAAACTAAAAATATAGAAATTATTTTTATTTTCTCTTTTTATTGTACGATACAATTTTAATGCCTGGACAAAATATAGATCCTTGCCTAATTTCTTCACTTAAATATTGCATTACCTTCCAGAACCAATATAATTTTTAATTTTTTTGCTAAATTTTTCTAATCACTTACTCCACAAAACATTTTCTTTGTTCTCGAAGAAATTAATTTACAATAATTATTTGAAATATTGTTTAAAAAAACCGGCTGCTGACATTGCGTTATATTATATTGTGTGATTATGTTATATTTTTGTTCAAAATCATGATTCGAAGAATACTTCACAGATTTCCTGAAGGACCTGCTTGAGCGACTTTGCTTTATAGAGATTGCTTTATGAAATTCTTTAAACATATCACTAAATTTTTTTCTTTATATTGTAATCTACTATTCTTTCCACTTTCACCTTCTTGGTTTCCCTTTATAATTGGTCGTTACAAAAAATAAAATTAATAGTTATGATTTAAATTGATATGTATATATTTTCTGCTAGTTCAGATATTATGCTCCAATTTTATAATAAGCAATATTTTTGCTTTATATATATATATAAATTACAAAGTTTTGTATTAAAAATTTCTACTACAAAAGTTTGACAGAATCAACAATATTATTGTCATATTTCTTTTTCTCGTGTGGAAGGAAAATGGTAAAATGCCACGCTTGTAATACTTGCAAGAATAGTAAGAAAATAAATTCATTTGTACTTTCTTTTCAAATCACAAAGAGAGAACATTGTAAATTCACCCAGTGAAAAAGAAAATACTCCATATTTTTCTTGTGTTATCTGATTTTTTTCTTGTAGTACAAAGAAGAAATCACTGTGTATAAGATGGTAGAATACAAGAGGGCAGAAATCTGTAGATTGATTACATTATAGCTGATAGAGAATTCATGCCAGAAAAATTATTTATGTAAGAATTCTAACATCAGCAGATATAACGACATTTTCTTCTAGTTTAGATACGTGGCATTATTGAAATAGCTAAACCTTTGCTACTAATATAATTAATGGCTATATTTTAGCCTGTTTTTGTTTATATTTACACTATAATCTTTGCTACTATTTGCACTATAATCAATGGGCATGTTCCCCAAGTGATTTACGTTCATAACAGTTGTCTTGCGAAAGATTTATAAAATAAATTCTCTGAAATATCTGCAAATTGAATAAGTCTTCAATATAACCTTCCTTCACTCCCCAAGAAATAAGATTATGTGAAGTATATGTTTCTTTTCTTTAAAAATAATTCAAGTCCTCTTTTTCAAGTTAATTATATGAAATAATTTATATTTTTTCGATAATAAAAATGAAACTGATCATTATAAATTAAGAACTTATTTCAGCATAAATACTGTATCAGCCTATAAAAGAAATCTGTATTTTTTTCTGTTAGGATGTCTACTAATCAACAATTGAAAATGAAACACGACATTCTTGATGTATCTTGTACTATAGCTTGAAGCACTTTAGTGTCCCTTCTAGCTAAGCGTTCTCAATTTTCTTCCTCAATAGCACTGGGAGTAATCTAAGCCTTTACTCTTCCCTCCAGCTAAGAGGATTACTACAAGTATTTCTAAGACGTAGATTACTTCAGAAATAGCAACCAGAAGCATAAGTAGAAGTAAAAATATTTAGATTATTTTAAGAAAAAGAAACCAAAATAATACTACTGAACTTTTTTTTGTGTGTGGTATGCATATAAACAATTTTATGTGGTGAAAATATAGCATAGTATTTCTAAAATTTGAAATCATTTCAGCAGACAGTAGAACAGCTGGTTTTAGATTGCAAAGAAATAGTACAGAATTAGCTTTTTTCAGGGTACAACAATATTATTGTCTTATTTCTTTTGTCAAAATGGTAAAATGAAGTAATAGATTTTGAATACTGTCTAGAAACGTTTTCAAACCTGTTGAAATTTAGAGTGGTAGAGTGGTTATGTAATTGAATTCCAAGAGAGGATGGGGGGGTAAGCATGAGCAAATCTTCAAAATGAGCATGAATTTTGAATTATTCTGTATACGATAGCCTTCATATTATATTTTCAACATATCTACGGTGGTTACGCACTGGATATTATAGAAATGTGCATCCTACAAAAAAAAAAAAAAAAGGCGAACAATCCCTGCTAAAACATCATTGGATATAAATTTTTGATACTAAAAAGATTCACAATCGGAAACTGAGTTATGCAATATAACATTGTTTGTTGTTCATAAAACAAAAAAAAAATTTGTTTCTAGAACTGAAATGTGATAATCCATATAACGGTATTTTGCTAGGAAAGAAAGCAAAAGGTCATATTTATTTCAATAAATATTATTTAAAAATATAAATATGTGACATAATATGTTCAATGCAAAACATCTGAAAATTTGCGAAAAAAGTTGTTTCTATATTGGAACAACCAGTGCAACTGTTCTGTTGCAGTGATTTGAAGAATAAATTTATAATACAGCAAATTTGCTACTACTAAACAGATTCATTGCAAAGGCTGATTGATGGTCATATCAAGATTGATTATTTTCGCACATGTGAAATTCATTTCAATTTTTGGGAAGAAACACAATAAATCATTTTAGAGGCAAAAAAGTCAAATATTTTAGGACAGTAAAGAAAATTCCAAGTAAAACAGTGTGTGTGTGTAAAGACAGGTGACACAAACTGTTAGTCAGGCACTTACAGTTAATCCACAAATGGCTTTAAATAGCCATAAAGGAATTAACGGCAGAGGGAGGTAATGGCATGATGAAAGGTACAATGCCAATGAAGTTTTGATCCATGCAGAATGCTATGGTGGGCTGGATATTTCATCCACCTCAGCCGGTCGGAAGGTTAATATTAGTAAATGTAAAGTTTTTTGTAAAGTCTAAGTGTAAAGTACTTTGGCATGAGCATTCCAATGGCATATTATATTAGCAGGGTTGTTATGCTACAAGCAACTGAGGAGGCAAGGGATCTTGACATATTGGGACAGGAATTTGAGGTTCAAAGGTCACATAGTAAAAGTTGCAAATACAACTCAGGATAATTGTGATGTTGAAGCGAACCTTGAGAAGATAAGGAATTCATTTTGCCTCTTTATAAGGCTTTGATGAGACCACACCTGCATTACTGTGCATAAATTTGGTCTCCCTGATTCCCAGGGGGGATAATGAAGCTGTGGAAAGGGTGCAAAGAAGAGTTACAAAGATTATATCAGGATTATGGGATTTAGATTGAAGACAGATTGTTAGTATGTGGATTGCACACTCTGGTTAACAGGAGAGAGAGGGATTATATGATGTCTATAAACTTTTGAATGGGTGTTATAGGATATCATCTGATGAAATTTTTTGTTATATGTAAGGTGAGGAGAGAACTTAGGGCATCCATGAAAGTTAAGTTTGTTCACAGTCAAGAAAGGGCTAGGTTTTTCTCTTAGAGAGCAGTAAGTGAGTGGAATAACTTGCCTTTAGGAGTAGTGAGGGCATCTAGTGTGAATGAATTTAAGGGAATTCCAGTTTTATATTACCCTGCTTTGTCTTTATTTTCTGTACTTGAAACTTCGCGAATTGTAAATGGTCGACTGCCACCATTTTTTTCTTTCTTTCTTAATCCTCCTTTTCTACATTTTACTCTATCAAGGTTTCTTATTCTTGCAACCACAGCCGTCTCAAGGATAAGGTGGTTAGCTCTGTGCCTCCCAGTGTGTTCTATGTCTGTAGATGTGTGTTAACGGGAACGGTTTGCCTGGTCTGGGGGACGAAAAACCTGAGTTTCTGGGGTCCTCCCCCAACTTACATATGAGACTGGCTAATTCACCTTTCGTCAAAAGAGACCAGATAAAGGTTCCTCACTTCACTGGTGGGAATCGAACCCAAGTCTTTCTGACCAAAGGGCTTAGTCTATGATGACTGCGCTATGGAGGCTCTTGTTTATTTCTACTCAGTCTTATTTCTCAGGCTTTATAGTCTAACAAATTTGTTTGCTTTACAACTGTGCAGGTTAGGCTATGTATTAAGCGTGAGATTAAACTAAAGATAGAGCAGATATTGTTTGTATTCCCCACTTATACTAATCCTTATCTTAAATTAGTCATGGTTTAATTGATCACATAAACTACTTTAAGCAGGTTCGAAATTTTTAGAATAGTCATTGACAGAATCAGTCCAACGTGTTGTTCAAAAAGCATTTAATTATATCAAAGAGGAGGAATATTTACAGTTTGATTCACATTAACATATATATGCAGTTATTACAATTCTTTGTTATTTTCAGTTATTCCTAATTCACACTTAGTTCCAATTTACTTCCTTAAAGCTAAACCACGATTTAGAATATCCTGTCAGTCATATATACACAAACTGACAATAAAACATACCTGGAGTAGGCTTATTTCAACATCAATTTACATAATCGTATTGTTCCCATAAACAGATACTCTTGATGTACAATCTTGTTTGGAATTATCACACATATATAAGTACTTTCAATTCCAATTCAGCACTGCCTCTTACATGAATTTTTTGTTCACATGCAGGTGCTCTCCCTTTTGTCCTTCTTTCCTTTTGCTGGCTTGTTATTGATTTCTAGCCAAATTTCTTCTTTATCTGAGTTGTCAATTATTCCATGCCCTATAGGACCCTTAACATGGCATCAGTGTGCAGCTCTTTTCAACGATCAATAATACAGTACTTCTCACGTTGGCAGACACAAGTAAGACATTGAGAACTTTTAACACCAATGACACTTCTCTCCTGATTACTGACAATGGACCTCACGTGGGCAGTAGGCCCAGGTAGAAGATTCCGAACCTAAGACTTAAGACACTTCTCTTTCAATTACTGACAACGGACCTTATGTGGTGGCAGACCCAGGAAAGACAAGGTGAAAACTCTAAGACAAACATTGCTTCTCTTTCGATGACCGACAACAGGCCTAATGTGGTGGTGGACCCTGGTAAGAGAAGATTTAGAACCCTAAGACAGTCCTTCTCGATGTCTTGCCTTATAAATTGCCATATATGGCAATTCTTAGAATTCTTCACTATTCTTAGGATTAGACTCTGTATGAATTAGACATTAGTAAGTATAATTCTTATTCTGAATTAGACTTACTAATTTGACATGAGTTAACAGCATTATATGGTGATGTCATGCCCTATAGGACCCTTAACATGGCATCAATGTGCAGCTCTTTCCAACGATCAATACAGTACTTCTCACGTTGGCGGACATAAGTAAGACATTGAGAACGTTTAATACCAATGACACTTCTCTCCTGATTACTGACAATGGACCTCACGTTGGCAGTAGGCCCAGGTAGAAGATTCCGAACCTAAGACTTAAGACACTTCTCTTTCAATTACTGACAACGGACCTTACGTGGTGGCAGACCCAGGAAAGACAAGGTGAAAACTCTAAGACAAACATCGCTTCTCTTTTGATGACCGACAACAGACCTAATGTGGTGGTGGACCCTGGTAAGAGAAGATTTAGAACCCTAAGACAGTCCTTCTCGATGTCTTGCCTTATAAATTGCCATATATGGCAATTCTTAGAATTCTTCACTATTCTTAGAATTCTTCACTATTCTTAGAATTAGACTCTGTATGAATTAGACATTAGTAAGTATAATTCTTATTCTGAATTAGACTTACTAATTCAACATGAGTTAACAGCATTATATGGTGATGTCATGGGCCACATTATTTTAACAAAAGTTCATGGTTATTTTATTACAAGATTATTATAGACAAAATAACATTTCTTTAAGTGCGTTCCTCTTAAAAAAACATGTAAAAGCGAACACGATAATTTACATATGACAGATTTTGCAATATGACAGCTGGTTTGGGTGATTTTTTAGCCTCCCTCAATGAGTCCTTGACTCCCTGGAGGTGTCAGATAATAATCATCATCAAATTCCTGATATATACCCTCAAGGGGTGTACAGGATATGATAGTACTACATGAAAAATTACATCATTACTAACTTCCTATCTATAATTTTCCTCTAAATCAGTCTGTTACGTGTAAACACACTGACATTATCAGATCTTATATTTCTATCTTCGAAGGCACTTTTTACTGTATCAATCCACCAATATCTTGTCTTCCTCTGGGTCTTTTTCCTGCCAACCTGGCAGAGAACAATTGTTTTACTTATCCTTCCTCTTCCATTCTGTTTAAGTGACCATACCACCTGAGATTTTCTCTGCTAATACATTCCTGGATGCTGACAATGTCAAGTTCTTTCCTAATATCCTCGTTTTTAACACGTTCGCTGCCAACTACGAGTATACTCGTAGTGGGTAAACCTGCTTCACAAGCCAGCTACGAGTATGCTCGTATGACGCTTACCGCGAGGAACGAGATTATTGTAGTGACCTTGAAGAAGTGAAAATGCTCGGCTTGTGGGGCTAGCATCAAAAGCGTGTATTCTCATAGACTGTATATGCTCAGTACAAGCCAACTACGAGTATACTCGTAGGACGCTTACCTCTGGTAACGAGATTATCGTACTGACCTTGAAGAAGTGAAATTGCTCGGCGTAGGGGAACAGACCAAGCCGAAGTAGCGTGGCAGCGAACGTGTTAATATGATATTGCAATTGATGCCATCTGTTCATGCCCATAATCTATCTCAGGACTCTCATATCTGCGGTCTCTAGTTTGGTCAAGTGTTTTACTTCTGACTCAGCTCAGAACCATAAGTTAAAAAATTGGCTTGAATACTATCTTGTATAGACTAAGCTAATTTAGTGTTTTGGCTAATTTCTCTCTTATTCCATATAAATTTATTCAGTTGACTTCCTACCATATCAGCTTTGTTGATTCTGTTGCCTATTTCCATATTTAATTTACCATCTTCACTAAAAATCGTGCCTAAGTAGCTGAAATGTTTTACTTGTTCTATAGGTTCTCCATTCATAATGCAGTTGATATTTTCAATGTTTCTGCTTATCTTCATTGTCTTTGTCTTTTTAATGCTGACTTCATACCATATCTATTACAACAGTTATTCAATTTACTCACAGAATCTTACATACTTGTAGTGAATTTATTTACAAGTATAACATCATCTGCATGAAGCAAAGAGCTAAGATTAACATCTCCAATTTGGATATCAGGTTTAATACCAGTCTCCTTTATAATATGATCTACCATATTTTCCAGTGTATACGACGCACATTTTTACCTTAAAAATTCATCTTAAAAATGGAGTGTGTCTTATATACTGAAGGTAAAGATTGTTTCCTCTTTTCAAAATCATATGCACTCCCTCTTATGTTCCAAGATCTTTGTAGGCAGTTAATGGTGCAATCAAATTGATGCATGACCTTCACGTGACTTCTAGCACGTCATTGGCTAAGAATGGGGAGTCCCTATTCAAGTTTCATAATATCTTATCTGAGTAATCAGTTACCGATGTTTATCAGTATTGAGTTGACGTGTTGAGATTTTTTGTGTTCAGTTTGATATTTCCCTGTAGGTTTTAGTGATGGAAAAAAACAGGCAGCATTCATATACTTCAATTACAAATTACAGGTTGTAAAATATGCAGAAGAACATAGGAATAGGGAAGCTGAAAGACATTTTGCACCTCCACCTACAGAAAAAAATGATTAGAACTTGGTGTGGTTTTGTACAATTTGCATAATGAAAAGTGCGCGGAACGTGGAAAAATTGCGAAGTGGCCAGAACTAGAGACTGAAGTTTTGAAATGGGTGCAAAAAAATCGGCAAAATGGCATTGCCATTTCAACAAAAATGAATCGTACACATGCAGTCAAAGTAGCCTGTGAGCATTGTTTTGGTTTAGGTAAAGTTTAGGTTTTTTCCAGAAAATTGTATTAAATTTCTTGGGTGCATCTTATAAATAGGAGCATCGTATACACCGGAAAATACGGTATATAGATAATGAATAACAGTGGGGTAATGTTCATCCTTTGTGACACCATATTTAACATTAAACCCCCTTCCTGTACTTTCTTCAGTTAGAACTGCTGAAGAATTACTGAAGAATGTTGAATTACAACTCAAATAAAGAGTAAGTGTTACTTGATATAGTGTCCCATTGACACCATATAACTGTAGCGTATTGAATAGATGCCTTTTCCAGATCTACAAAACTTAAATACAGATCTTTGTTACATTCCCATGATTTCTCAACTATCTGTTGTAAAGTGAAAATCTGATCGTGACAGCCTCTATTTGGCCTGAATCCAGCTTGTTCTTCACCAAGCATCTCTTCCACAATTCTTCTCAACTGTTTATCAGGTATACGTGCATATATCTTACCAGGAACACTCAGTATAGAAATACCTCTAATTCTTGCATTCAGTTTTATTTCCCTTTTATATACTCCAATCATCTGGAATTCGTCCCATTGTCCAGGCCTTCTGTACTATGCAGTTCAGTGCAGCCACTGTAAGACTTTTCTACCTCCATGCTTGAGCATTTCTGGTTAATTATCATCTACTCCTGCTGCTTTTCCACATTTGAGGCTTTTGATGGCTTTTTCTACTTCAAGTATGGATATGTATTCCTGACTGCATGCCTAGGCAGTGTTTTTTTTACCACTGTCCTGTGATCACTGTGTTTCATTTAGCAATTTTTCTAAGTAAATTTCATGTTACCTTTATCATCTCTAATTCCTTTTACAACATTCTTTCCTATATTTCTGAGTTTCTTCAACAACCTCCAGAATATCTTACCACCTTCTTGATATTTATTTTCTATGTTCTTGCCAAAGTCCTCCCATGACTTTTGTTTGGCTAGTTTTAACACAGTGATTAACTTTGTTACATTTGTCTCTGTATTCTCTAAGAGCACAAGCTGACTTATTTGTGAGGAACTTTTGATATACTTTCTTCTTTTCCTTCACTGCCTCTTTAACTTCCTCTGTCCACCATGGAGTTCTGATTTTTCTATCCTTGCAGACAGCCTCACCACATGCCTCTCTGTCTGAAGCAATCAGGGTTTTCTTCAAGGCTTGCCACTGAATCTTCAAGGTTTGGTTCCTGTTCTCAAACTCTTTCATTTTTTCTTCAATAATCTTTGTGTATTTTAGTGTACAGTTCACCTCTGAGAGCTGCTTAACTTTTATTCGCTTTAAAACTTTCTTACATATGTGGAATTATACAGCAGGTGATTATAATAGTCTAAGATGTCAACTTGGGGAAGTTTCATGGAGGGAGGAATTGGAAGGCCGGGATATCATTAATGCCTGGGAAATTATGAAAGAATATTTGCTAGCAGCAATGGTAAGTTGTATACCAGGAGTGAACAAGAGGACACAATTTGGAGTAAATTGGATGACAAACAATATTAAACAGGAATTGCAAAAAAGAACTGTGAAGAGATATAAGGAGACGGGAGAAGAGAAGATGCATGAAGAGTATAAGACACAGGCCAGAAGAGTGACTAGTATGGTAAAGAAGACGAAACTGGAATATGAGAGGAGATTAGCCCTAAGATCCAAAGAAAATCCTAGGGAATTTTTTAGATATATAGCCAGTAGGAGGAGAAATGACTGTGGAAGAATGATATTGTGGGATAAAAATGAGAATAGAGTGACTAATGCAGAGGACATAGTAGAATTGTTCAATGAAACACTTTATTGGAGTATTTCATCCTGGAGGAGTCAGTTTTAATGCTAGAGGGATAGAGCAGGTTCAAGGTTTAGAGGTACAGGAGGAGAGTGTGTGTTTCAAATACTGAGTGCTCTGGATGTCAGTAAACTGTGGGACTGGATGGTATTTCACAATGAGTTTTGAGAATATGTGCTAGGGAACTGACAGTGCCTTTAACCTGGCTTTTCAATGAAAGTTTGGCTGTTGGAAAGGTGCCCATGTAATGGAAGGAAGGTAAGATAGTGCCATTGCATAAGGGTGGTAGCAAACTGGAAGTGTGTAATTATAGACCAGTTCGTGTGTCATCAGTAGTTAGTGAAGAAAGTAGTGAAGGACCGTATACAGCACTGGGCAGATGAGGGTAATGTTATCTGTGAGAGTCTACATGGATTTGTGCAGGGGCGCTCTTGTTTTAGCAATATGCTAGCCTTTTACGATAAAGTTACAAGAGCATTAGATGAGGGAAAGGCATATACTGCCATTTTCTTAGACTCAGCGAAGGCATTTGACACGGTGCCACATGATAAGCTAATATATAAGTTGCAGCACATTGGTCTGGTAGTCAGATTGGTCAACTGGATTGAGGATTGGCTGTCCGATAGATATCAGAGAGTTGTATATGGTGGGGCAGTTTCAAAGAAACAGAGGGTTACAAGTGGAGTCCCACAGGGCTCAGTACTGGGATCTATATTGTTTAACCTTTATATCAATGACATTGTCAGTGGATTGCAAGTGGATATTCAGTTGTTTGCAGATGATGAGAAGCTGGTAGGATTATTAGTAATAGTGCAGATGCAGCAGCACTGCAAGAGGATTTGAATAACCTAGATAGATGGACAAATGAATGGGGGCGTTGGTTTAATGCAGCAAAATGTAAGGTTTTGAGGTTTGGGAAACATCGATACTCTATGGGAGGAGTTATACTGGTGGAAGTAGGGGAGACAAAAGATCTGGGTTTGATGATTGATAGAAACCTGAAACTTAGGGGACATATTGCAAAGGTCGCGAAGGCAACACAGAGGATTGCTGCAATAATGAGAAGGACACTGACCTGCAGAGATAAAACAGTTATCATTCCATTGTATAAGTCCCTGATCAGTCCACACTTGGACTATTGTTCTCAGATTTGGGCCCCAGGATTTGAAGGGGATAAATTAACTGTGGAAAGGGTTCAAACGCAGATAACAAAGATGGTTTCAGGACTGTACAATGATAGTTATGAGGATCGGCTGAGGGAATGTGGACTGCAGAGTTTGGTGGATAGAAGTAGAGGTGATAGAGGTGATGAGACTTTTAAACTGTTGAGAGGTGGTTATAGAGCTGACACTGGGGAGGTCTTTCGCTTAGTTGAACAGCGGGAAGGAGTGATGACAAGAGGCCATCCCTGGAAGTTACAAACAGAAACTGTGAGCAAGAGGGTGAGGAATGGTTTCTTTGCATGGAGGATGGTTGAACCATGGAATGCATTGCCTGATGGAGTGGTGAGAGCGAGAATGGTCAATGAGTTCAAGGAGCGGTATGGTAGACTTTGTGTTTCTTGGGGGGGGGTCTTCCCCACAATGAGTCTTAATATACTTTGTGTTTCTTAAGAAGGACCTACCACAGTGAGTCTTTTGACTCCATGGAGGCCTGAATAATAATAATAATAATATTCTTCTTTTCAATATGAAATTCAATTTTATCCTGCTCAAGACTAAATGGTAATCACTTCCAATTTCAAATCTTCTGTACGCTGGTATCCTGCACCAGGCAGAAAACATCACTATCAAAAATAACATAGTCAATGAGACTTTTCTTATTCCTTGCCTCTTCTCTCCATTTGTGCACATTTTTATATTTTTATGTTGGAACATTGTGTAAAATAACCAGTCCATGTCCTGAGCAGAAATCCAATAAGTATTTGCCATTGTTATTAGCTTTGCTCTTTTCTCCAAATATTCCAAATATATTTTTTTATGTCTGACAATCCTTTCCTGCTTAGCTATTTAGATCCCCAACAAGGACCAACTTTTGCTTTTTCATTGTGTCAGATGCTTTCTCCAAAGCCTTAAAATATTGCTCCACTTCTACCTTAGTAGAACCTTCTGTGGGACCATAGGCACAAATAAGTCTCATTGTCCAGTTCCCCAATATTTGGCCTCCCTCACTCTACTTGAGACTGACTGCCATTCATGAAGATTAGCCTCGTATTTAGTGTTGAATACTAAGGCTACTCCTGCATGTTGCCTATTCAGGTAATGACAATCATGGAAAAGAAGGTTAAAATATTCAACACTAAGTTGAATATTTTATTATTATTCAACACTAAATACAAGTCTAATCTTCTTGAATGGGAGGTAGTCTCAAGGAGAGTGATGTCAGATAATAATGATAATATATATATTTGTGTGTGTATGTAATTTGCAGATCCCAGTGATGACGGCAAGAGGATGTATATAATGTTAAACTTTGATAAATTGAGATTCCTAAGAATTCTAATTTTATCATCGTTTAACAGGAACAACCTTGTAGGAAATATACTTGCTTCTAGGTATGTGCTGTTTGCAACTGGTAAAATATAGGTTACGTTATTATAAAGGAAAAAGATTGTGAATATTTCAAGGAAGGAATACTTACTTGATTATATAATGCCAGTGATACGTTATAAATTAATATTATTTTGCTAGAATTGATAATACATGTTTTTGTAGTATGACTTGCATTAAGCTGCTGTGAACGAAAGTTCAAAGTGCGCAGGCATGCTGAAGGAAAGAAAGTTGTCCCCAGGCAGTCGTGTGCCCATGGCATGTGCAGAAGCGAGTGGTCAGAAAAAACAAAAGATACAAAACGAGACCCACGTTGCACAAAATATACACGTTGGGTCAGCTATGTGAGTTACGGTGATTGCCGATAGGGAAGATGATGTAAAAGGGTGAGGAACCCCTCCCCCTCACACAAGGCTTTTTTCTCTTCTCTCCTGGCTGGGAGTCTCGTGTATTCTGGTGGGTAGACGGTTGCATGGAGGTGCGTCTCTGTTCAGGAATGCTTGGATGAAGGATCAGCAAAGAGTTCTGTTAGGAATCCCGAGGGCGGTATTAGGATATACTGCTTATGAGCTGGAAGGATCAGGCGCTCCTAATTGTACGATGAAAGAACACATCTCCGTTCGACCGATGTGTAATCCATGGAAAGGGGCTTATCATCTTGGCAACAAACCTCGTGGAAGCGGAATTGCCTTACGCTATCGTTAAATCTGGATTGGGCTAGTTATGCTGGGATCGTGTGGACTTGCCTTTGATTGGAGAAATCCATGCCACAGCACCGACTAAAGAAGTTGAAGGAACAAGTATGGAGAATCAGTGTGTACGTTAACATTGAAAATTCTTTGTCTATATAATGTGTATAAGAAAATTAAGATGTTATAAATGAGATTAAGGACTTTCATATAATTAAGACAGGACTGTAGCACCTTAATATTAGAACACATATTGAGGCAACTCCTATACCGGCAAACTAATGTGAATGTCTTTGAAAGTATTAAGAAGGTTAAGCTGAGTAATGTGATATGATATGAAGATTAATGTGAATATTGGAGTCTGGTTTTGTTTGTTTGTAAAATGACATATTGATGTGCTTCTTGGTGTCCTTACTTAATAAGGATACCTATAATTTTCTCTGATTAACATTAAAGTTTTGGATTGCATTTCTTTGTATTGTAAATTGTATTAATGTGTCAAATAAACCTTTGCTATCTTTAATCCGAGTGTCTGAGTATTAGAATCCGATGCACCACTTGCAAAAATATACGAATCTAAGCGAGAGAAATTAGATTGTGTTATAGGCCACAATTGCAAATCATTAGTCATTATAGTACACCTTTGAGATCATTTCCTGATTAAGACATGTTTAGCTTAATCTAATAGCTTAGGTGGCACAGCATAAAAATATAAATATTCCTAATGCTTTAAGAGAAGTGAGATTTCAAAGACTTTGCCATGCTGGTTTTGGCTCGACCCTGAGGCAAATTTCTTTGTGTTTTAGAGATACCACATGACTCCTTAGGAAGGACCCAACGTATAGTACATATATCAATAAAATTTAAGAAAAGGGGACACAACAAAAAGAATACATTTTATAACCAAAGAACTCTTCTTCTTCGCATGCTAAGCTTAATATCACAAATTTAAATTCAGAGATAATTTTTTTGTTTACATAAAATTTGACTGTATTTTAGTGAGTATTATGTACAGAACTTTTACTGCTGTAAGTAATGAATGATTAAATTTTATTCAGGTTGATACTCTGATCGAAACTGGTAATGTGCTTAACAGATGTAACGATGTTGGCATTCATCGTGTTGCTGCTGGTGGTATGTGTTATTTTTCACTCATTATAAAATTGATGCAGTGATTTCAGATGTACTGTATTTTTATTACTTACGTTTATGGTATTGATAATTTCCAAAGAAAATTTTTTACCCTCAGTTTTTTTTTTTTCTTCTTCAAAATGGCGCCATAGCATGTAAAAAAATGATTTCCTGTCAAAAATGGAATTGCAAACAAAAAAAATTACACAATGAAGGTACAAACCTTCATTATGTAATTTGTCATAGTATACAATTTTTATATTTCACTTACAACTTGATAGCTAAGTAAAAATAAATAAATGATAGTAGATCAAAAAAAGGAGGAAAAGTTAGTCCTTTAATTCATCCATGTAACTGCAAAAAACGACCAAATAAATTGTTGCAAATTGAGATACCTTGTTCGACCTGTGATTTCAGTCAGGATTTCTCCATGACTGCAGGTCTTAGAATCCAGCTATTCCTGTCTTGGGCCTTTCTTCTCCATTTACTTCCAACTTTCCAAATTGAGATGATAAACAAATAAAATCAGTTGAATACTGTTTTATTTCCACTGGGACACTTTCTATTCATCAAAATTTATATTTTACTTTTTAATTTTAATAAATATTTGAAAATATTTCCATTTTTCTTTTTTTTTTAAATTTTTTTTCCCCTTTCATGGTTACACGATGATCAGAATTCATTATAAAAATTATTATTACATGACACTTCCAGGGAGTCCAAAGACTCATCGAGGGAGGACACTTACTCTACATCTCTCTGTCACCACCATTCAATCTACGAACTACAACTAACTGTAACTGCACCAACGCCATCTACCAGCACCGCTAGTATTTCCAGAGACAATCACAAACATCCATGCCCATGGCAGGATTCGAACCTGCAGCGTTTTGGCTGGAGAGCAGATATCCTAACTGCTTGGCCAACCAAGCTGGCATTATGGAAACAACTACCATGTTAGAGTAAAACTTCATTTAATATAAACCAAAATAATCACTCTACATTTATTCCTTCACATTAAGGTCGTCATCTGGAGTATACATATATATATAAAGAAACAAGCCGCTCTGCAATCTACATGGTATGCTATAGTTACATAGATTTGATCAACCATTAAAACTACTGGCCTGACCTCTGGTGAAAACAAAAACCTTACTACATCAGTTCTAGAGTCCTGTTATTATTTGGTTACAAAAATAAATTAAGCTTGACAACAACATCATTAAACAAACACACATAATAACCTTTAATAAGTAAATATTTCATCCTAAGTATTTTAGGACATTATCAGTATAGTTAATTCAAACAATACTAGGAATAACATACAGTTAGGGCGCATGATTACAATGAATCCAAATATGCGTGCAGTAGCATGTTATAGAATTACATTAAAATATATATCTGGAGGGAAAAAAATTGCATTAAAATAAGATAGCATACAAAATTTATTAAATTAATTTTTATATATGACAATTTCCCATACTTTAGGAATAGCAAGAACGTCATTACAGTTTAGATTTGGTCTGTGAAGTACAGTTTCAGCACTTTCTTTATGTAAACGTTCATTTTTATATAAAGATCTATGTAGCAGTTTGGTCTTTTCTCAATGGATCCTATGGTTTAGGTTTCAACCCCGTGTTAAGCGATGCCAGATTTCTGCGGCTTGATAAGATAGATGTGGTCTTGATTTCTCTGAAATGTGTTTATGAACAGATCTACCTGTCTGTCCATATTAAGACAATTTACAGGAACATGGAACCTTGTACATGCCAGTTAGCATCAGAGGTGAGAGTTTGTCTTTAAGAGAAGGTAACAAGTTATAGATCTGGTTGATGGGTTTGTAGATAGTAGTAAGTTTGTATTTCTTCATAATTTTTGAAAGATGTTTGGAGATGCTTTTGACATTAAGTACAGGAATCCTATGTGCTTGTTATTGTCTACGTTGATGTGTGGGGAAGTGACTGATGATTTTTTGAGTTGTTTTAAGATTGTATCCATTTAGCATGGCTGTATTTTTTATTATTTCCAATTCTTGTTTTAGAGATTCTTCAGAGGAGCAGAATCTGCATGGTATGGTTACTAATGATATAATGCCAAATTTTTGAGTTGGATGATGAGCAGAAGAATTGTGAACGTAGCGACCTGAAAATGTTGGCTTGCAATAGACAAGTGGAGATGGAACCATATTCTTTTCTTTGGATGTGTAAATCGAGAAAGGAGATGCCTATGGAGATTCTTTTTCTAGCGTAAATTTGATGTGAGGATGAAGAAGGTTTATTTTATCTAGAAACAGGTGTAGTTCTTGTTTGGAATGATCCCAGACAGCAAAGATGTCGTTGACATATTGTAGCCAAATTTTTGGTTCGGGTGTAAACGTGGAAATTTTTTCTTCAAGGTATTCTTCGAGTACAGGAAGATGGTTTAATGTTAAATCTGGTGTGAGACAAGGATGTACATTATCCCCTCTGTTATTCATTATCTATATGGATCACATTATGAAGGAATGTGGTATTAAACCTGATATCAAAATTGGAGATGTTAATGTCAGCTCTTTGCTTTATGCAGATGATGTTATACTTCTAAATAAATTGGCTACAAGTCTGCAAGATTCTCTGACTAAATTGAATAGCTGTTGTAATAGATATGGTATGAAGGTCAGCATTAAAAAGACAAAGACATTGAAAATGTCAACTGTGTTGTGAATGGAGAACCTGTGGAACAAGTAAAACATTTCAGCTACTTAGGCATGATTTTTACTGAAGATGGTAAATTAAATATAGAAATAGACAACAGAATCAGCAAAGCTGGTATGGTGGGAAGTCAATTGAATAAATTCATATGGGATAAGAAAGAAATTAGTCGGAACACTAAATTAGCTGTATACAAGACAGTGTTCAAACCAGTTTTAACTTATGGATCTGAGAACTGGATCAGAAGTAAAACACTTGACCAAAGACTAGAGACCGCAGATATGAGAGTCCTGAGAAAGATTAGAGGCGTGAACAGATGGCATCAATGGCAATATCATATTAAAAATGAGGATATTAGGAAAGAACTTGACATTGTCAGCATCCAGGAATGCATTAGCAGAGCTAATCTCAGGTGGTATGGTCACTTAAATAGAATGGGAGAAGAAAGATTAGCAAAACAAGTGTTCTCTGCCAGGTTGGCAGGAAAACGACCCAGAGGAAGACCAAGATATAGGTGGATTGATACGGTTCAAAGTGCCTTAGACAATAGAAATATAAGATCTGATAATGTTGAAGTCTTGACACGTAACACTGATTTGGAGGAAAATTGTAGATAGGAAGTTAGTAATGATGTAATTTTTTCATGTAGTACTGTCATATCCTGTGCACCCCTTGAGGGTACATGGCAGGAATTTGATGATGATGAAATTTTTGCATTAACAAGTCTACCGTTTCCTTATGGGGAATATTAGTGTAGAGAGAGACAATGTCAAAGTTAATTAGCATGTCAGTTTCCAACAGTTAAATGCCTTTTCTTTTTGCATGAAAACCTGTGGAATTTTTAATTGACGAGGCTGAGTGGCCTATAGGAGGATGGAGAAGGTTAGATAAAAGGAGGCCCAGCATGGTATGTCCTGAGTTTTTTATTGTTTCTTCATCTAAGGAACTGGTTTCATTAAGTCACTTGTTCAGTTTTTTCAGCTGTGTTTTTGTAGGATCATAATCAAATTTAGCATAAGTCTTTTGATCTCGGAGTAGTAAATTCATTTTTCGGTCATATGAATTGGTATCTAGAACCACAGTGGTATTTCCCTTGTTAGATCTGGTGATGATTATGTTTTAAGGAGGTAAGAGCTTTCAATTCTGATGGTGGGATATTTAAGTTGGAAGGTTTGGTATCAAATTATTTGGTATCAAAAAGATGGGCGATGTGTCTTTCAATGTTATATATAAAATCTAAATATGGAAAGCATTTAGGTGAAATGGGAAACATGACCTCTTGCTAGAACATTTAATTCATCTTCTGTTAGTGGATGGTTAGATAAGTTGACAACCTATTTTTTGGTCGGTAATTTGTTGGTATTTTTCTTAGATCGATTTAACAAATTAAGGTATTTTTTATGTAGATTAATATTACT
Organism: Typopeltis vanoorti; assembly: GCF_054136105.1. Taxonomy (NCBI): domain Eukaryota; kingdom Metazoa; phylum Arthropoda; class Arachnida; order Uropygi; family Thelyphonidae; genus Typopeltis; species Typopeltis vanoorti. The sequence continues at coordinate 222,780 of NC_143555.1, read as the reverse complement.
TTTATCAAATGCTTTGATCCCCGAATTTTTTGAGACACTAATAATCGCTTGTAGCAATTCTTCATTTAACGTATTTGATAACTCTGCTTCTAATTCAGTGGGTCAAGCGCAACGAACGTGTTTTCAAGAGCTCCTGATTCAGTAAGTTTTACTAGGAATAATTAAGTATATATGTGTAATTGTTTAAGTAAGAGCGGCTGTAAACGTTGTACGCTACCGATATTATTAGTGTGGGGTTTTTTTCTTGCTTAAACTAAATACGAAAACGTTAATATTAGACCTAGTAACCTGCAGAGAAAAAAAAAATGGCGGCGGCATTGTCATTCCATGATTTTAATTTGGATTTCAGTCGGTTCGTTAAGTGTGAGGTCTGTTATATGTATTCCTTCGACTACATAAATGAGTTGTGGATGTTTAGTGCGGATGGAAGAAGGGTGTGTGCGAAATGTGACCTGAACAAGGAATTGATGAATGCGAATATGAAGTTGATGACAGAAAGTGCTAGTACCGATTGTGTCGTGAGTGCACGTTTGAAAGAGGAGGATGGCGAGAAAGACAGGCGGAAAAATGTTAAAAAATCAGGAAAAAAGAAAAAGAGCGATTTGACAACCGTAACGGATGTTAAAAGGCACGAAAGTGAGGCGGAATGAAACCAAATTGAGAGAACGAATGAAAGTAGAAATGGCGTGGTGCAGAATTCGCAAGTAAAAAAAATCGAAAGAATGAATGATAGCGAAAAAAGAATGACTGATGGCGAAAGTACTGAACCAAAGAAAGATGAATGAGAGTAAAAGTGAGAAGAATGATAGTGAAAGTTGGACGCATGTTAGTCCGAAGGTACGGAAACAGAGAAAGATATGTGAGAGTGAAAGTGAGAAGAATGATAGTGAAAGTTGGACGTATGTTGGACCGAAAGTACGGAAACAAAGAAGGATGAATAAGAGGGAAAGTGAGAAGAGGGGGTCGAGAGTTAGAAAGTTAGAAAGATTTAATGATAGAGTGAATGTGTCGCGAGGTTCAGAAGGTGAACTGGATTGGATGAAGCAAGAAATGAAATGGATGCGGAATGAAATTAAGAGAATTCAGGTCAAAACTATTAAAATAAATCATGATGGCATGAAAGAGATAACAAAAGATGAGCGAGTGGCGTTGTATGGCGACTCCATTATTAAAGGTGTGCTAGAGGATAAAATGCACAAGGTATGTTTTCCAGGCGGTAAAATGAGTAGAGTGATTGAGGCATTGAATATGAGGCGGAAATGAGCAAAAGCGTTAATTGTATTAATTGGTACGAATGATTTGAGAGAGAACAAAGAGCATGTCAAAATGAATGTCAGGAGACTGCTTGGAAAGATAAAGGAGAATAGTGTGACAGGAAGGGTGGTCAGTGTGTTGCCTAGGTATGATTGGTGTGAAATGAGGCGGAGAGCAAGTATTATGAATGATATTCTGGCTGAAATGTGTGAGGAGATGGGAGTACAGTTTGTTAATGTGTGGAATGAGTTTGAGGGACGAAGTGAGCTGTATGGGAGCGATGGACTGCATTTGAGTGGTTATGGTGTGAGTCGCTTGGAGAGACTGCTGCTGGAAAGTAGAGAAGTGAATAGAGAGAATGAATCAGATCGAGAGGGGAGTGATGTGGAAGAGCAGGAGCGTAAGCAGGAGAGATTGAAGGAGTGGAAATGAATGTGGAAGTGAGTGGTATGAGTATAGAAAATGAGAGAATGGGTGTGCAAGAGGAGCAGGGAAACGGCGAGGCTCAGGCTGGACAGGGATACACAGCGTGAGAAAGGTGGATGCTCCAAGAGGAGGTGAGAGAATGTGTAGGCAGGAAAGTAATGGGATGATCAGGGATCAAAAGGAAACAGATGGAATTGCAAAGGGTTCTAAAATGAAGAAGCAGAAAGGGAAATGGCCCCAGTCCAGCATGGAGAGATCACATCGAGTGAGTGGTATCAGTGGAACTAGCTGTAGATCCAGAAATGAGTTGTTGTGTTTGTATACCAATGCTAGAAGTATAAGAAACAAGGCGGATGAAATGGTTGCACTAATTGCGTCTGTGCACCCAGAGATTGTAGGAATAAGTGAGACATGGTTAGATGAGAACGACATCCTGACAGGAATAGAGATGGAAAGGTATGATGTGTTTTGTGAGGATAGATGGGGTAAAAAGGGAGGGGGGAGTGCTATTGATGATAGAGAAAGAGTTATGTCCATACAAGGTAGAAATGCAAGAGGGAAATAGGGCCAGTGGTTTGAGGCAGCATGGTGTGAGATAGAGGTGAATCGAATCAAATGCTTGGTGGGATGTTGTTATAGACCTGGTAATGTGTATGGTGGAGGTGATAGTGAAATGTATAGTCAAATAAGCCAAGCAAATAAGAAAAGGGTGATTATTATGGGTGATTTTAATTATGGCAATATAGACTGGAATGAAGAGATAGCAACTGGAAGTAAAGAAAATGAGTTTCTTGAGTTTTTGAGGGATAACTACCTCAGACAGTATGTAACAGAGGGCACAAGAGGATTAAGGGTCTTGGATTTGGTCATCTCATCGGAGGATGTAATTATCAATGAGGTATCAAATCATCCACCAATTGGTGAAAGTGACCATGAGGTGATTACTTGGGTGGTTGCCAGCAGTGCAAGGACCCCTATGAAAAAAGGGTATATGTGGAACTACAAGGGGGTGATTATGAAGAGCTCAGGAGACAGCTTGCAGGTGTAGCATGGAATGAGGAGTTAGCTGGAAAAGAGATCAATGCAGCTTGGGGGATTTTCAAAAAATATTTAGTGGATGCAATGTCTAAATGTATACCACGGGTGAGAAGGTTAAATAAGTTAGGTGTGAGATGGATGAATAAAGAGATTAAGCATGCAATACAGAGAAAAAGGGCATTGTGGAGGCAGCATAAGAGAAGTGGAAGTAACCAATTTCATGAGTTCTACAAAGACCAGGCAAGGAGAGTGACTTGGTTGGTGAGAGTAGCTAAAGAGAGGTATGAACAGCAGTTAGCTAATGAAGCTAAAAAGAATCCTAGGGAGTTCTTTCGATATGTAGCCAGCAAAAGAAAGAATGATTATGGAAGGATGACATTGATTGGAGGAAATGGTATAACGACAGCTGTTGCAGAATGTGTGGTGGAGATACTTAATGAACAGTTCATAAAGATCTTTCAATCTTGTGAATGTGACTTCATGGAGAGATTAAGAGCAGTTGATGATGGGGAGGAGAGACTGACTGTAAGTGAGGAAGAGGTGTTTGGGGAGTTGAGTAAACTAGATGTAAATAAGGCTGTGGGACTTGATAATATATCACCGCGTATTCTGAAGGAATGTGCCAGAGAGTTGACACCTGCCTTGACATATTTTTTTAATACGAGTCTTGCACTTGGTCAAATCCCTAAAGAGTGGAAGGAGGGCAAGATTGTGCCACTTCATAAAGGAGGTGATCGAACTCAAGCATCAAACTATAGGCCTATCTGTGTGTCAGGTGTTGTGGTTAAGTTGTTGGAGAAGCTTGTGAGAACTAGGATCCAGAGTTGGGTTGACAACAATGGTATAATCTTTGATGGACAGCATGGATTTGCTAAAGGGAGGTCGTGTTTTAGTAATCTACTTACTTATTACAATAAAGTGACTGCTGCTTTGGACAGAGGAGAAGGATACACAGTAATATACTTGCACTTTGCAAAAGCTTTTGATAGAGTACCTCATGATAAGTTGACAGTCAAACTAGAGCAGATGGGGTTGGATATTAGATTAGTGCATTGGATTGGAGACTGGCTATCTGATAGGTATCAACAAGTTGTGTATGGGGGTGCAATATCCAGGAAAAGGAAAGTCACTAGTGGAGTGCCTCAGGGATCTGTTTTAGGGCCATTACTATTTAACTTGTATATTAATGATATTGGCGAAGATTTGGATGGAGATATTCAGTTGTTTGCAGATGATGCAAAGTTGGGACGAACCATAAAGAGTAGCGAAGATGTTGTGGCCTTGGAAGAAGACTTGAATAAATTGAGTGATTGGGCAAGCAAATGGGGATGTGAGTTCAATGTTGCAAAATGTAAGGTTTTAAAATTTGGAAAACAAAGATGGGATGCAGAATTTATGCTTGGTGAGAATATATTGTTGGAAATAGAGGAAATAAGAGATCTGGGGGTGATAGTGGATAGGGATCTAAAATTTAGGGGACACATCGCCAAAACTGTGAAGACAACACAAAGACTTCTTGGAATGATGAGGAGGACACTAATGTGTAGAAGTAGGGAGATTCTTGTTCCATTGTATAAGGCTTTGATTAGGCCACACATGGACACCTGATTTTCAGAAGGATGAAGAGATGTTGGAAAGGGTCCAAAGGCAACTGACTAAGGTAGTCTCTGACCTCTGGAATGTCAAGTATGAGGAAAGATTGAAAAGATGTAATTTGTAGAGTCTAGTGGAGAGAAGGAAGAGGGGAGATATGATAGAGACCTACAAGTTGGTAAGGGGTTGTTATAGGATCAAAGGTGGAGAAGTTCTACAGAGAATAGTGGGAAATCAGGGGAGAACCAGAGGTCATACCTGGAAACTGTATAAAGAGGGTGTGAGTAGCGGAGTGAGAGGCAGGTTTTTTTCGTGCAGAGTTGTGAATGATTGGAATGCCTTGCCTGAGAGTGTGGTGTCTGCAGGGAGTTTGAATGTGTTAAAACCCGGTATGATGAGATATGTGTGAGATAAAAGGACCTCCTAGATGAGTCTTTGACTCCATGAGGTCTTGTTTAATAATAATAATAATAATAATTCTGTAATTTTTAAGCATCAGCAGGAAAGGTCATGGCATCGGTGTTTTGGGATGCTAAAGTCATTTTGTTTATTAATTATCTTGAAAAGGGTAAAACAATAACGGGGGAATATCATTCCATCATTTTTAACCAGACTAGATGAAAAAATTGATGAGAAAAGTCCTGGTTTGTAGAAAAAAAAATCATCTTTTATCAGGACAATGCACCTACCCACTAAGGTGTTTTGGCAGTGGGAAAATTAAGGGATCTGCACTATGAATTGTTGGAACATCCACCCTATTCTCCAGATTTCGCTCCCTTTGACTTTTATTTCTTCCCAAAACTAAAACTCTTCCTCGTTGGTCAGCATTTTCTTCGAATTAAGAGGTGATTGAAGCTGTAGAGGGTTATTTTGTAGACCTTCCTGAGAACTACTACAGGGATGGGATAATGGTGCTGGAGCATCGCTGGAATAAATGCATTAGTCTTAAGGGAGATTATGTTGAAAATGTAATTTTGAAATTATAAAATCGTTTTTTCATCATTAGAACTTTTCACACCATTCTCGTATTCTAACCTTTTCCTTCTATAACAATATCTAGCTAAATGTGCCATATTCTCATTCTCACTATATGATTCATCTGACATGCTATGGGAGTTGTTACTTACTTTAATTTTTTCTAATAAGTTAATTAGTTTTTCTTCCCCTTCCAATATTTCATTATTTCAACACCCTGAGTATTATATTTGATTTTTATATCACTGTTAGCTTTTTCCAATTTACTTTTCTGATATTCTTTTCTCATATCTAAGCTTTTCACTTCCAGAATGTTTAGCCATTTTCATGATATGATATTTTCTTTTTTTCCCAAGTGTTATCTTGATAATTTTATTAACACATTCATTTTGGTTACTTCCATTTTTTTTTCTGCTCTTTTACACCAAAACCTCTTACCTGGTCTCTGGAAGACCAATTTCTTAATTCAGTCTAAATAAAAATAAAAAAAACTACATCAGCAGTGAATGTTTTAGTTTATTAAGGATGTTTTGCCATCTGTATAGATATGTAAAATTTCTCGTTTTTTTTTTTTTTCTGTAATTAAAATTTAAAAAAAAACTTATTTTGCACAATTTTAATTTAAAAAATTAGGTATGAAATACTATTGTTTTAAAAAAATGATTGGTTTGAAGTAAAATTTCCAAGTTATCATTAAATGTTTTGCTTATTTTTCTTGTTATTCAGGATTTCATCCTTGCATTCCTGTGATTGAAACTCCACATGCTTTGTTTAAAAGATTTCTGAAGATATCAAAAAGATTTTAATTTTATGTTATGATGTATGTAAATATGCTTGTGTACTGTGATTAAATAAATGAATTTAAATGTAATTGCTTATGTGACTAATCTTAGCATATGCAGATTATGCCAAAGAGCTCTTTTGTATAATGCACTGCTAAAATGTTGTATAAAATACTTTTTTATAATGTATTATTTTTATGGGGACTAAGCTACATTAAATACACCTGAAATACCATATATCAGGATATGAACTTATGAAATACCATGATTCATAGTGATCGAAGGGACACACATTAATTCAATTTACCTATCCTAGTTATAAGTGACCAGAATATTATAAGATATGAAGTTACCAAAAAAATTCATATTTGGAAGAAGTTTCAGTTCTTCATTATAACTTTAATGTTCTAGCACCTGCTTTGGAAACATATAGAATGCCACCATAGATGGCTGTATTTTTTAATCTATTTCTACCCTGGTGTGACAAAGTAAGTTGCAGAGAAATATACTGCTTGGAACAGCCAGCCATGGTGCTCACCTTAATAAAATGTATGGTCTCCTTTTGCTGTGATGACTGCAGCAATCATATGGACCATGCTTTCCACTAGTGTACAATAGCAACCAATGGGAATTTTTGACCATCTTCTTGTAGGCATGTAACAAGGTCCTGGACTGTTCTGGAGAGGACATCACTTGATCCCCTGACTCTTCACAGAGCCATGTTGCTCATGATAGAATAACATTCTTATTCATCCATTCCTGAATTCTCTCTTTGATTATTGATTCTAGTACTTTTACCACCACCACCACCACCACTCCTAGGATACTGATTGGTCTATAATTTGCTACTGGTCTTTAGATCCTCCTTTGTGCAAGGGAAGTATTTTGTCCTCTTTCCACTCACTTGGGTCTTTGCCAGAGCTGAGACTTAAACAGTGGCAGCATTTACTGTTCCCTTGCATATTTTTGTAAAAAAAAAGTGAGCTGATACCCCATCCAATCCTGCAATTTCTTAAGAACTTCCAGTTCATCCACCTCTGTATTCTCATCAGTCCATGTCACAGCAGTAACCTCACTTGGATGATATATACCCTTTCAAAATGTTCACTCAGTAATTCAATTATTCTCTCTGCTTCTGTCACCTCACTACTATCACAACTTGTTAAAATTATCCTTCCATAATCTTCCTCTTAATTGGCACATAATGAAGAACTCTGATTTTCTTTGGCCTGCTCAGCTAGTTTCTTCTCAGAATCTGATTTTGTCTTTCTTACCATGTTGGTCACCTTTCTCCTTATATATCCACTACATTTTTTGTAGCTCCTCTTTGATGAAACTACTCATCTAACTCCTACCTGATTAACCCTCATGACCTTGGGTATACAATCTGATGTTGCTTCATCCTAAGCTTGTCATAATCACTTGCCTTGTAATTTAGCAATATCCTTTCTTGACAGAAAATTCACATATTTTGTAACTTCCCAAATCAAGACTGCATGATCACTCTCCTCAGTCAGAGGCAGTGCAGCCACATTGGTTATGGATAGTTAGCCTTAGTTCATTTGGAAGCTTAGTTAGCCTTGAACTTAACATATTCCTCTCATCACAATGAGAAGCAAGTTCAAATATTTTCAAATGGAGGATCCTAAGTCTTGTTGTTCTTTCAACTGCATTATTAAAAGTAGTATTTTACTTTATTTTTTCTGAATTTCAATCAAACGAATGAGGCTAAATCAGTGTTAACAAAGTAAAGTTTTATATTTTTACAGTGGGCTCGCTATTCTCTTCCCACTACCCTTCACAGAATTAGATATTAAGAAAAAAGTATTAAAACAGAGAAATAATGCATTTGAAATGTGATGAACGAAAATCTTGATAGATGCAAAGCAGACACTGCATAGGTGACAACAGACCAGGTGATGAATTTGAGTTACAGCTGAGTCAAGGTCTAATATAATAAAATTAGTTTAATCCTTTATCCAAGTGTGAGCAAACAAAGTTTGCACCTGAAGTATCTTCAGGACTAGGGTAAAGTGATACAACACCAGGGCAACTCGTTATAAAGGTGGAGAAAGCTACCAACACTCCTAACTCAGTATCTCCTATAATGCAAAACACATCTCCTTGCGGATATGTCTAATGTTATGCATTAAAGGAAGGGCCACTACCCAGACTAGTTTCGACCTTTATTGAGGTCTCTTCAGTGGGAGCCAGGCCCTAGTGGAAATACCAGGCAGAAGCATTAGCAGGTCATCTCTACCTATAGGAGTTGCCAAATGGTGTGCCACCCTTTTGAGTCAAGGTCTGTCACTGCCATTCCTTGTAGCAGTTATATAAATAAAGGTTTTTCCCCACATCCTAGATAGGATTCAAATCCAAAGTGGGCTCACTATTCTAACCAAATGGCGAAGCTGGTTACTATTCTGCTTGTCTCTTGAATAAATTTTGCAAGTCAAATAACTCAAAATATTCTAAAGTTGCCATGCTGTGCTGTCTTGTAATAGCAACACTTTTCTAGTAAAAGCAAAAAAAGATCGTCACTCTTGGTAAAAGCAAAAAAAGATGGTCACTATTGTGCAAAGTGATAAATCACTTTGCACAATAATACAGGTGTTTGGAATGAACGACAAATACATTCTTTCTCACAAGAAAGAAGAGTCCAGACCACCAATATGTGTGCATGAAGCATTTGGCTGACAAACAGTAAGTACATTAGGCAATCTGTGAGGAGCAGAGCAGACTGATTTTGTTCAGGCAAGTGTCTACAATTCTGACTGACTTTCTTTAAATAAATTCACTGTCCAAGATAGATGAGACTGGAATTTGCTGTATTGGAAGTTGTCAATTTAGCTAACAGAATATTAGATCCTTTTCACTCTTGGTGTTTTCTTAACTGTCTTTCCAGATATACAGACATGTCATTTCTCCTCTTAGACCATAACTTTCTGAAAATTTCCTCACAAGCTCATGGAAATAATATCTGCCTCTCAGTATCAAACTGGTTAACAAAACTTCAGCCCAGCTTCATTCTCTGGTTTGCAACTGCAAAACTACCATAAAAATCCCTAATGTCATCCTTCACTTTAATGAAAAATTCCATCTACTATCTAATCCATAGTCTTCTAACAAAAATGTACAGTCAGTCCAAGAAAAATATCAATGTATCAAAAGTGGCTTCAAACAAAATCCAACTTCATTCCCCAACTAATCTGAAGTTTGCAACTGCAAGCAACCATAAAAAGGCAAAAAATAAAATAAAATCAGACCTGGAAAACAAACCTTCCTCTAGTACAGTGGCTCCTAACCTTTTTCCACTTGTGTACCCCTTTTAAACCCATTTCTATAAATTGTACCCCTTGTTTTTAAAATAGCTGTTTTTAAATACTTACACTTTTGTTCAGTGCATTTTGTTTACTTGTTTTTCTGCCATTACTGATTATTTTTCGTGTACCCCTCCCCCCTGAATGTCGCAGCACGTACCCACGGGATGGGGATACGCATACTACCGGTTGGGAACTGATGCTCCAGTACATATGGTAATTATACCTTATTTTGCAAAACATGGGTGCAATATCCTTATTTATACTCTCATCCACATGGCACCATAGCATCATTCTCATCTTTTACATAGGCAAATATAATATCATGTCCTCCTGTAGCAGCAACAGTGCAGTATGCTTTATATGGTTTTTCACCAGAAAGAAGGATTGTAAATAACCCAGATACTGAATAGTCTTCAGACCAGATGATATTACTAGAGTGTACTCCCCCCACTCTAGAACTAACAGACATCCTATGTCATCTTGGCTTTCTATCATACTGAGTTGCTGGCAATCTGTTTAACAGCATGGAAGCAAGCCTATATTTCAGCTCATTCCACCTAACCCAGCCTAGGTTTTCCAACAGCTGTGCCAAGGCTGTCTAAGAGAAAATTTCAGCACACCTCAAGTGACTTGAGAGCAAAACTCCAGTATTATAACCAGTTTATGTTGTAGCTCACAACTGGTGTGTGTGTGTGGGGGGGGGGAATCAGATTTTAAGAGGACCAAATGATCTAAATCTTCTTTGTGTCCATTTGGCTGTCAAGCCTTCTGGACACAAACTTGACAAGGCCACCAGGTGAGCATTCGCCATGTTTCCACTGTTCTCACATCTAGAGATCAGTACTTTAGTAACATCCAAAAGATATTATCACCACTATTTTTCTACTAGAAAGAAATCTAAAATATTATGAACAAGGTCCTGACGGTATTCCTAATAGTACTCTAAAAACTTGTACTCCAGAAATAGCACCTATCTTATTTTCTCTAACATCCATCCCTACTGCATATAAACAAGTCCATTAAAAAAAAATTGATAAGTCAGCCAACAACTACCTTTAGGACCATCTTCATTGTCTAGAGATGGCAGGTGTTTAGCAAGACTGTATAATGAAGAGGATGAAAATAAATTCACAAAACCATGTGAATGCCCAGAAAGGAGATGATCAAGTTATCCACAGTCCAGACATGGCTGGATTAGACTACTTCCTAAACTGGTGACATCTCTTAGAAAATAACAAATCAAAGAAAAGTTGGGAAAATAATTTTAAAAACAACCTGAGAGTTTTATTTTGATGACGTCAAAAAAAATTGTTACGCAGCAGAGACAATGTATTTAAAGGGAGGGAGTTATGGTGAGGAGGAATATGAAATTAAATATTAATTCAAGGTAATTTTCACTGATATTTTTTTTCAGCTGTGGGCTATTACAATGGAAGCAATCATATTTCTGTTTAATTATCCTTCCAAATATATTGGTGATAACACTTTCCTTTCTTGCAGAATGTCCTTCACCCTGACTTTCATCCTTCTGTTATAATTGAATAACAGATAATTTTAACTGGAATGAAGGCTTTCTGTTCCAACACTGTCCAAGTCAGATAGTGAAGAAGTGTACCAAACCAATCAATGACAAATTTAGCATATCAAGACCAAAACTTTAGCTTTGCACTCAGTCTATCTACACTTAACAATGACTGCACAAAAATGCAGAAAACTTGCTTCCTGTTCTAAGTGTTCACGTCTTCTGATCTCTTGCCATGACCACTGGGTGCATTTCTTTCTCTGCCTCTGTCTCTCATTTCCAGATATTGTAGCATTATCAAAAATAACTGAACTCACAGCATAATTTCCCTCCTCCAACAGGCCAATTTTCACCAAGAATGGCTCGCTCTTATGTCTCAGCTGGAAAACAAAAATCAGGATCTTGAATAAATGAATACAATCAATTTTTGATATGTGTGCTTTCGCACTCTTGAGCCCTTTAGAGGATACATTTCAGCACACTCTCACTAAAATAGAACGATTCGAGTAATATATCCTAAAACATATCACATGTAGGGGAAAAATGAGCTTAGTATTCAGAAAGGAAGTGACCACTTGGTTGGAAGTATTTGTGTTAAGAATTTAACTCCCTCACTCAGAAATTACATAGGTCTGTGTGGCCGTGTAGAAATAACACTTGCATTTTATCTATTTTCTTTTGGAATAGGAAAAATTGACTGTAGAACTCAACTTATTTCAGATAATATAGTGCTAAGACCACAAAGTAGTAGTAGTAGTAGTTGTCTGCAGTATTCTCCTGCACATGCCAGTTAAAATCACTGGTAATCTTGGCCAGCTATTCAGTGACTGGCTAAGGGTAGGTGCTTTTGAAGACTATGTCGAATAGTCTTCAAAAGAAGACTATTCGACATAGGCATTTGGGGAATAAAAGAAGTTAGAGGATATTTATTTTTATGCAGAAATTACCTAATAAAAAAATTAAATGGCTGCCTCACTCATACTTGACCAATTAAATTTGCACTCCCTACTTTCCGACTTTTTATGCCCAAAATTTGTTCACTGATATACATTTGTGCTATTTATATTTTCATAATTTGCTTAATGTGTTAATACATAAAAATAAATACCACAAGACTGCATAAAATCAGCTGTGTAGTCTTGTAGTATCATGCATTTCACCATCTGCACTGACTGACGTTACAGATTTGATTTTAGTCACTGACTACATTTTTTTAAAAAAATTTCTTTTCTCCATCAGATTCTGACTATCTTACAGGAAGATAGATTTTTCCACCCTTTAGAAACTCTGGTTTTAATTGGTCTGTATTTATTTATTTGGTCTAGCTACTCACCGATGAAGCCTCAATAAAGGCTGAAACCAGTCTGGGTAGTGACCTCCCACCATAATGTAATAACAGCATACATTTCCGAGATTGTACTAGGACTACTTGCATTCGCTCACGCTAGTAATTGCCGATACTTTTATAGTTTACTATATTCAGCATGAAACTCTGATTCCAATCTTTGAATTTCTTATATCGTTTTAAAACAATGTGGGATTTAATATCCCCTTAATTTAAATAACCGTGTTTTAAAATCCGCCTCCGAAAAAAAAATTTATTCAAAAAGGGCATTCACTGGTTGTGAGGTACCTTTGGGATAGGGATAGATGAAATGTTTTATTGAATTATATTAGATACAATATCCCCTATTTCTATCATTGCTGAAATGATACCATAAGGCTATTTAATGTGCAACACCAAAGTTCATCTTACTTGAGAATATTTGTTGCACAAATCATTTTGCAGAAAATCCTGTGAAAACAATGCACCTCGAAATTCTGTGGACTAAACAACCAGCAGATTCTTCTCAAAGAGTTCATACTGTACATGCAAACACGTGAATAGAAAATAAAAATTTACAGATGCAAAAAAAAAAAAATTGTATTTTGGTTTAAGCCAATAAAAATACAATTTGGTTGGCTAAATCCCAAATTGCCAACCCATCCTCGTTTGTTCAGTATCCAGGTGCACCACAAGGTGAAGATTGGACCCTCTGGGCATAATATCTAAAGGAAGTTATGAATCAGTCTGTATGTTCAACTGTGCTGGCATGCAGCACAATTGAGAATAGTACTGATTATTGTGTGTGCTTCTGGGACTATATTTCCTACTTATAGAGAGAATTTGCAGTCACCATGGAATGCACTGGAATCATGACAGTTCACTGCACTTGCTTCGGTAATATCCGACCTTCCTTGTCCTTCCTCTTTCATTATGCAGAAGAAGTCTCAAATAAAATATCTTGAAAACAGATGAAAAAGGCACATGTTACATCTACAGTTGCATCCTTCTATTTACTAATTTATACTAAAGGTTCTGTTAATTGAAATGTGCACACTGAAAGTTCCAGTAGTTTGGTTTTTCTATGATTCCCACAGAGCCTCTTCCCCAGATCAAACTCCATGCATCTCCTGGATGAATCAGATATATCACAAACCTGCAAGACTCTGCCTGCTTGAAGAATACAAATGTGCAACTTCTTATTATGTTTATTGATACGATATTCAAGCTACCATCCACCGCGAGAGAACGTTACAAAGATTGATTTTTGTGTATTATGTTTATATTTAATTGATCCATTTCTTGCATTTTTTTACATCAACAAGGAAGATGATGAAAAACCTCGTTGAGATATGTCTGCATTCAGCTTGGATGTCTCAACAAGTAATCAATTCTTAAAATAGAGATATATTCTGTATTGACGAAGGAATTGCCAGGCAGGTTGGCCGAGTGGCTAGCATACTGCTTTTCAGTCAGCAGGCTGCGAGTTTGAATTCTGCTGTGGATGTGGTGGGTTGCGAGTGTCATTTAGGTGGGAGTCAATTTCACTGTCCAGCGTCACACTGCCGTCCTGCTTATTATAGGCCTGAAGTCGTTTGAAAAACTTCGATGTTTGGTCTCTAGAGCAGAGTTTCCAGAGTATGTAAAACATGACTAAAATACAAAACAGTATACAAAATCAATAAAAAAAATCCATAGCGTGCCTATGGTACGAAGGTTCTATAGGTTTCTAAATAAACATTTTGCGGGTGGGAGCCATATAAAATATATATATTTGATAAAGATTAGCATGTAGAGTATATTCATACATTTAATTAGATCAGTGCAATTTCTGTCGCCTTCAAAGAACTCAGTAGAAAGTGCTGAGTGAATTTATTCTTTGAATAGTAATCATAATATTAATACTTATAACGACAGTATTAATTTTTTTTTTCATTTTTATGTACATATTTACAATAAGAGATAATTTTTGTAATACTATTGATCCGCTTAATTTGCACTATATCTCATCCAGGTATAGTGTAGCTGCGTTATTGAAGATGCAGTCATCCGTGAAGCTTCTGTTAAGGTTATTTGAGAATGAAATGGATGAGTTATTGAATATTAATTAACCTGTGTTGGCAATAATTTGGACGTCTGCATCAACTTGAGAGAAACTGGAAAACTCAAACTGGATGATTCTATTACAGACTATTACTTATACAATGTCATTTCCAAGAGAGTGCAATTTACTCTCCTTTATCATAATTCTACCCCTTTTGTGAGTATAACTAGTGAGACTATTTATATTATTCCCTTACCATAGATAATTCTATGAAAAGAGAGCCATTATCATAAAAAGATAATGGCTCCCTTATCATAGAATTATTCTACAGTAGCTCCGTAGTAACAGCAAGCACCTCCAACTGCTGCTAGGGGGGAAAAAGGTCACAAGGTCTGTAAGCTCATGTTAATGGAAGTGTAACTTCCAGGAACAAGTAGTAAAACTAAGTATATTTTTTAAAACTTTGTTCCTTACAGAAACAGCAGCTCAAGTGGAAAATTATACTATTACCATTTCGATTAAAAGGTAACACCAAGATAGCGGCACGTGACGAAATCGAGTTCGAAAAAAGCTCTCGATGTGTTGCATAATGTTGCCAAAATAAACAGTAATTTAAGAAATCATTTAAAAAATGACATCTTAATTACAGTGAGTGAACTAAAGAAGGTATTCAATAAAAAAATGAAACCAAAATATCAGAACTACAGGCTAATTTAGCCCAGCCTACTCAGCTACACTTACAACTCGTTAAAAGCAATGGTAAAAAATGATGAATCTGAAAACCATCCTTGCTATAAATTATTGATATCTGATCTAAACAGCGAAGAAACAAAAATATCATGAAAAGAAAAAAATAGACCCAAGAAAAAGCATAATCGGAATCACAAATGTGAAAAGTATTGATAATAGAGGAAAGTTAATCAAATCCCAGTCAAAAACAAACATTGATTTACTACATAAAAATCTAAGGAATGTAAAAACATGTTAGTTGCAAATCCCACTAAGAAATATCTTCCAAGACTAATTATCGACATTCCCGGAGAAATCGATACGAAAGTGCAATATGCATACAGAACGAAGAGCTTTTTGTTGGAGATGCAAAGATTACAAAAAAAAGTCATCACAAATAAAAACAGAATGAACAAGGGAAGCCTGATTATTGAAGTAGATCCAATGTTGGGGATAAAATTGTCAAAATCGGTGTTAAAATGCTGTGAAGAATTTGCTGCTGTGCCGACTACATAGGAGTTCTGAGATTTTTAACTGCAATAAATGCCACTATCACTGACGGGTTTACAAGGGGATTAACAGTTGTCGATTATTCTCAAAAACTCAGTGAATGCCTACGAAATGAGTTGGAGATAAACTGAGTAAACTGGTACAATCGTCATGAGCATATGAAAACCAAAACAGGTCATCTGTAAGCACTAAAAGTCTGTCCAACATTTAATTACTAAAGACAGCTCCAAATACAAAACAATCACTGTGGAAAGAGTTAATAAAGGCGAAGTCACTTCCCTCATATGTTTTCAAATGAATCTTCAACGATTGATCAAGAGCAAATTACTGTAACTAACAGAACTCGTAAACAGGAGACCAGTCGACTAGTATTTATTCAAAAGCTTATAATATTAATAACAAAATTTGTGGCTTTCCCCATAATTATAAATGTCTAAAGGACCAGGAAGAAAGAGAGCCCCCAATGCTCATGCCCTGAAGCTGATACAATTTTAATTTCTCAGCACAGCAACAACGAGGACTTGGTACTTATTGAAATTACTTACAGAGGAATCCAAACTTTTGCGGCGAGCGTGCATTTGGAAAACAACCGACAAAATATGACCTATAAAATTTGCAGTCATAGACAAATACTCTGAACAAAAGATAGCAAAGCTGATTATACTAGTTTATGGGAGTTTCTCAGTTCAGTTGACCTGGATTTGAATGCGCACTAGGATTCGAAGGACCTTTATCAGAGCTTTCAAACTGAAGATGAGTTAACCAGCCTCAAACGGAAGTAGAGGATTTTTCTCTTGGAAACTCGGGTTTTTCTTCCCTCAGAACAGGCAAATCTGCTATTAGAACACACGCAATTAGCATGCATCATACAAGGGCCCCATAACCTGAGTTGCTTTCGACGTAAACCTAAATAAACCAAACTTACCCCCCCCACAAAACTTCTTTTGCAGTATTTCCCAAATCTACAAAATTCTACAAAATTCTGTTTCAATGTTTGAGTGACACTTTTATCATTCGCAAGATAGAATAGAATAGAGTCCAATCATGGATGAAAATAAGCATAAAAATCTCATCCGGGCATTGATACTTATTCATACGAAATTAATTTATATTTGTAAATATTTATAATGTTTATAAATATTGAATACTTCCTATAATTTTTTTGTCAGTAGATCCCCTCTCTTACACACACATACTGCATTCATGCACTTCCATGTTTGAAATCTCTGGCATCCATAGCTAGGAAAGTAATACTGACACTGACCACTGGTACTTGAATAACTTTCAAGTACTACCGTATTTACTGAAATATAACTTGTTCTCATGTACATCTGATTTTACTTTACGAAAAAAGAAATTTAAGTGTTTCACATAGTTCGTACACAAAAAATGTTTAAAATTTCAAGAAACAGACATGAATCCTTTGTCGTTGGTCGCACGATCTTTTGTGAATACCATACCATCATATGCAAAGAGATAGAGGCAACTAAATGGAATTGCCTTCTGCTCAATCCTGGATTGTGCAGGAAGGAGGGGGGGGAATTAAGATTAAGAGACCATCATTCGAACTGTTGTGCAACTAGATTCTGAGAGCTTGGGATATAATTTCACTAGAAATAATTTAATTACAGAAGCACTGTTGCAAAAGATTGATATATATCACGTGATGAAGGTGAGCCGACAATTGTGTAAATAACGTTAATAATTAAAATTTAAATGCATTCATTTTATAAATAATGTGAACAATTATAAATTATAATGAATACTGAGGGTTTAATTATAAATGTCAATTTAGTTTTTTTTCCTGAAAAACTTGATTTTCTGAAAATCCACACATACATCATGATGATTTAGCTCCAATATTTTGGGAAAAAGTGCGAGTTATATTGAGTAAATATGGTAAGTGTTGTTTTCAAAAAGAATATGAAGAACTGGTTTTAAAAAGCACATTATGACCTTTTTTGCTGGCTATAATCATACGGAGGCTGTTCAATAGGTTATAAGACTATTTATACAGAAAAGAGATTACCTTCAATCGTCATCATTTATATGGTCTTTTTCAAAGTAACCCAACGTTGCATCCACTTCTTAAACACATGTGAAAGTCCGTTTTTTGAGAGTTCTTTCAAAACCGCCTCTGCAGCTTTTACACATGCTTTATTGCTTTCGAAATGGCGGCCTCTTAGTGGTTTCTTGAGCTGATGAAACAGCCAGAAATCACACAGTGCGAGATCAGGATTGTATGGAGGGTGTGGTAGTATATCTATGTTGTTCTGGAAAAACGTCCACTACACCACCAGCAATATCTGGCCTTGCATTATTGGAGTGCAATAAGAACAGGTTCTTATTGCACCATGATAATACACCATCAACAGGTTCTACAGCATGTTGGGAAACAATGCCTTCGTAGTCAAAAAACACTATCTTCATAACTTTACCAGCTGATTTTACAGTCAGTTTTGGCTTACTTGGGCGTAGGCGAAGACGGATGCTTCCATTCACTGCTTTGTTGTTTCATTGTGGGGTCATAGTGATACAACCAAGCTTCATCTGATGTAATGATGCGTTTTAAGAAGTTGTCACCTTCTTTTTCCAGTCTTTCTTTCCATTCTGTGCACATATCCACTCGATGCTGCATTTGCTCCAGTGTCAAGAATTTGGGAATCCATCGGGTGCAAACACGTTTCAGTCCCAAATGTTCAGCCATGATTGAGTGAACACTTCCCACAGAAATATTCAGGACAACATGCAGCTGGCATACTGAAATTCTGCAATCCTCCTTGATGATAATAGCTGCTGTGTTGATCATTGTCTCTGTGATGGACGTTTAAGATCTTCCCTCACGTTCAAGATCTCCACATTTTGCCTTCCTTCCTTAAAAGTTTTATGCCAGCGAAAAACACTTGCCCTCGATATTGCTTCATTGTGGAAAGCTTGGTGTATCATGTGAAAAGTGTCCGATGCTGATTTTTGCAAACGCACACAAAATTTAATCGCATAATGCTGTTCCAAGGACGCTTCCATTTCGACGACTGGTCACGGCTCGTAGGCACGCCGAAACAAGCTTGCATTTAGTCACGTGACACTCTGGCACATCAGCCATATATGCCACCTATCAACCTATTTTGTTAATACAGACAGCAACATTTCTTTATTCCACAGAAATTAATATTGTGATGAGTGGTTTCATGACAGTAAAATTAGTCTTATTACTTATTGTACAGCCCTCATATAACTGCCAATTTCTAGCATATTGTGCGTACAGACACGCACATAATATGTATGTCCAATCTCACATGGGATATATATATATCTATATATTCACACAATTCCAGAGGTCTTAGTAGTCCTGTGGCAATGTTTGTGGTTCTGTAATGCTAGACAATGAAAAGAAAGTCCATTAGGCCCTGTTCTTATCGCAGGCAGGAGGAACTGTTTGGGGACCATTTTCTGGTGGGTTCCTTAGATAGTAGCTCTTCCCTACAGACTAGTAGAGTTTATTCCTTCAGGAAGCTGATGATTTTAATCTCACAGCTCAGAAAAATTGACCTAGGAACTCTGCTGTGTTGTTTCAGAATAAAATGCCAGTTAGGTTTAGGTTCATGAGAAGGCAGCAGTTTTCTATCTCATCTTTCCCTTATGTCTTTAGAATCGCCGGCAGCATGGGATCAGATATATTTGTAGAAAACAGGTCAGAAGAACTCTCTCACACAGACGCACACACAGTATAGATGGATTGAAATATTAAGCTTCAATATTGCTTAATATATTTTATTATTAAACGATTTTTTTTGAGTCTCAGCAATTTCATGCACATTTACTCTCTGCTCATCCAATCCCATATTGTGCACTTAATCAATGATTTTAGATGTCACACTTTTTGGACATCCTTCATATAGAACACTTTCAAAGCTGTTACAGCCACCTTTAAACTCGGCAGCCGATTTCTCAGTTGTCCAAAAGTAAGGAGCAGAGTGCCCATAAATGTTTATGAATTTTGAATGAATTTCTTTTGGCATTAAACCTTCTTTTACAAAGAATTTTATAACCGAACCACACTCGATGTTACCTATTTCAAGGGATACATACAACACTGCTTCAGACAGCCATATAAAACAAACTACCTGATAGAATGACTTGAAATTTCACATGGATAGTCTACTAGTAGCCACCAAAAGATATACTATTACTAATAATAATGATGACATTGATATTATTAATTTTCTTTTGATAACAAATCACTCAAACGTTATTTATCATGTATGAATAATACATGATAAATAAAGCAGTGTATATTTACACTGTATACACTGCTTGGAAAGCAGTCGACAGACCAACTATACTGTGTGGAACAAACAGCAATTGTGCCCACCTCAATATGGTGTAGGACGTCCCTTCACTGTGATGACCACACCAATCCTATGTGGCATACTTTCCACAAGTTAACTATTGCGATCAATGAGAGTTTTGAACCATTCTTCCTGTAGGCATGCAATGTGTTTCTGGACTGTTGTGAGGCTGACATCCCTTGACCTCACCTGCTGCTCTAGTTCATCAGAAAAATGTTCTACATAGTTTAGATCATTTCTCCATAGAGGAAAATCAAGTATGGTGAAGTTCTTGTCCAATAACCATGCAGTTACAGTACCTGCCTTATGACTATGCACCATACATTGTCTTTCTGAAAGAGAGAATGGTCACTTCCTTTGAATCGCCACAACCTAGGATGCATTGTTTTGTCTACAATATTCAGATGTCTCTAGAAGTTCAATATTTTCCATTCTTCTTCTTCCTGCAAGCTTAGGCATTTCTTTTGCCAGTGGTTTTATACCCTGCTTAGAAAGAAGTCCATGACACCCGCAGCCAGCAAGGGATATCGTAGCATGTAATGCATCATATGTTTAAAACTGTATAATGTGGATGCCTGCTCTTGTCATAGTCATTTCATCTGGAACTGAGAGTTTGAAGGAGGCATTGTGACATAATGCCATTTTGCAGGCCAACATGTTCGGCAAATTGTTGACAACTTGGGCTATCTCTGAACAACAATCAGCGATTCTGTAGTAAGATGGAAGGGTTGGGAATAAACTGCAAGTGCTACCTGCAGTGGACGACCTACGACACTCATCAAACGTGACCATAGGGCACTGTGAAGGATAATATGTAAATACCGCCATACGTCAACCAACACATTTAATGCAGAGTTCCTGGCAATGATTTGGAACACGAATCTGCACAAAAAACATTCAGAACCGAGGATCACAACATGAATGTCACCACACATTTGACTAGCCTCCACAGAACCCTGATCTTGACCCTGCATCATCCCACAGACTTTCAATCTGTGAAATGATGTGTAGCATTGGATAAAGCTTTATTTTGGTATAATAATTGTTGTCTCATTACTAAATGGACACACTGTCAGTAGCAGATTATATATCCTTTGAGGCCCTAGGTGCAATTTCCTTTACATAAGGCCCTTTATGTAAAGGATTTTTAAATAACAGTTTAACATAAAGATAGGGATTTTTTTGATTTTGAGCACATTTTACTTTTTTATCTTTTTTTGTTTTCATTTTTCTGCTCCCGATTCAAATCACCTTTTCATTTTAATATGTTCCTAATTTTTTCCTATATGCAATAAAATAAAATAGAAATAAATATTAGTTATCTAAAATATATTAGATAATAAATAAATAATAAATATAAATGTTCACTAAATTTTTAGAGGCATATCGTTTCGCTACATAATTTTTGAGGCTCTAGGCACATGCCAAATGCACCTATTGGGTAATCTTCCAATGCACACTGTGTACACAAAATAGACTAAACAAAAGAGTTTGGGGAAGAATATAAAATATTACTATCATGAAAATGTCAAAATATTATGTGTGTTACAGAATATGACTAAAAAGGTAGGGGGGATTTAGAGATGTTAAAGGTAGCAGAAATCTGGATCATATTATTATTATTATTATCTGGAATAATTACTTTGAAAGTTATTTAAACAAAATCAGTTATCAGAATAGTGGTAGAAATAAAAATCCTAAATGAATGTAGTCATGAGCACATTTCAATCTTAGGTGTGGTGGTCAAACTTATGTGTGGTGGAAATTATTTAGCAATGTTTTAATGGTGTGATATAAAACAACAGGACAATTAAGAACAAACGATGTATTTAATAACTGGTTAATATTTCTCTCCGTTTTAGACTAGGTGTAACTTGGACACAAACGATGATGTAGAAAATATACAATTCCATATGTACCAAACAAACATGTTCTAAGTTAACACCCCAACCTTCAACTAACAACGTTATATATTCAGACAACAGAAACAAATAAGAAAATTTACCAAACTTTGATAAATAGAAGTTTTTTCTGCAGTCAGTTCTAGTGTTGGAGTTCATCTTTGAATGACTGTCTTTCTAATTGCCAGCAAAGGTTGCTCGATTGGTAGAGCCTCTGCTACTGAGGTCTCACAAAAAGTTAAGCAAGTTCGAGCACGGTTAGTAGTTGGAAGGGATTCAATAGTTCGATATTGTTGGCACACTCTCCCTGGATGAGTCTTTAGACTCCCTGGAGGTGTCACATAATAATAATAAAAAATCAAAAACAAAAAGAAGAAGAAATTAATGCAGCTGTTTTTGCTGTGATTATTGTTATTTTCATTAATATCTTTTTCCACAAACTTGATCGCGAGAGGGCTCTGTACACTGATTCCTTCAATACTGGTTAGTCTTTCATGTAGATGTTGTGTCATGCTGATTGTTGATAAGTTTTTATGCAGTAGTTTTGTGTGCAATTTGGAATGTTCATTATTGGCTTAGAAAATCATTTTCTCTCTCTTTTTCAAACTTCAGCGATTTCTGTATGTTGTGTAATGCGTTTTCCATGACTGCTAAAAGGTAAGAAAGTTGTCTGAATATGTAACGTTGTTAGGCCTAACTACACCAGTGTGCTGTTAGCCAAATATTTGATTTAGAGTAATTGTATTTTTAAGAATTCTTTAGAGAAAGCAGTTCTATGAAGCTATGTTTTTTTAAAGGATTGCCTAATAGAAGTTTTCGAAATTTTGTTCTTCTAGCTAACCCTAACTTAACACATACAAGTTTATTACATACAACACAAAATGATAAGGAAATATTTATTATTTTCTTTGCTGATATTTAGCTGGTTTGATATCCAGCATCTTCAGAGTATGAAAACAGTTCATAAAATAACAATTTGGTATAACATTGGGATTAGTTAAAAAATTGTAGCAGGTGGCACAAGGAACTAAAGTCCGAATTAGTCCTAAAGTTCAATTTGGTATTTCATGTACTGTGATAAACTGTTGATGCTCTGAAGATACTGGATATAATGCCAGCAAAATATCAGCAAATGTTTATAAATATTATTTTTGTATCATTCTGTATTGTCATCAATATCATGAAAATGAATAACCTGTACTGTGAACACGAGCCTTTCCACACATAGGTGAACTCAAGATTCATAGATTTTCTATCAACAAAAAAGTTTTGGGATATTAATGAGGCAGTGTTGTTCACAACAGAAAAAAGACCTAGGTTCAAAACTTAACCTGCCATCAACATAATGTTTCTCTCGTCATTCATATACAAACACTAGTGTTACTCAGAAATAATTTTCTAATATTCAGTCTTCTGTAAAAGTGAATGGATGACTCATCTGGAGATGTAAATGTGTGAGATACAAGCTAATGTGAGAAAGTATTTGTTTGGCTGCTCCTGCTATAGGCTAAGAAATGCAAAGGATGATGTGGGTGATATGTATTGGCAAGTAAATTCAATAAGTAAAGGATGGATAACTTTAATTATGTGGATATAGATTGGAAGGAGGAAAGGTCATATGGGCAGAAGGTAATGGAATTTATGCAGCTTCTCAGGGATAATTACCTAAGGCAGCAGATTACTACCTGTGCAGTTCATGAGAGTAATCATTCAGTTGTAATCTGGGAAGTGGCTAAGCATGTGTAATTTTCAGTAAAGAAGGTTTTGATGTAGAATTAAAAGCTGGGAACTGCAAGAAACTTAGAAAATTGTTTGAAGCAGTACAATTGGAGGATATACTGCAAGGAAAAGATGTTAGTAGTGCAGTGCAGGTGGTAAAGGGGTGTTTGAAGGAAGAAGTAGCTAACTCCAAGAGTTAAGAGAAGTTATAAACTGGGAATGAAATGGACAAGTTATAGCATTAAGCAGGTGTTAAAAAGAAAGAGAAACATGTGGAAGAGATAGTTTGTCATAGAGGTGACCAACTAGCCCACAAGCAGCATAAAGCAAAAGCCAGAAGAGTGACTAGTAAGGAAGGTCAAATCGGAGTATGAGAGGAGATCAGCTGAACAAGCTAAGAGTAATCCAAAAGAGTTGTCAGTATGTGGCAAGCAAAAGAAAGAATGACCACAGTAAAATTATTTTGAAGAATGTAGATGGTGCAGAAGTGGAAGCAGACAAACTAGTTGAATTATTGAATAATCATTTTTCAATAGTATATCATCCAGGTGATGATATTGCAGTAATACATATGTCAGGATTTAAGATGGCAATAATGACAGAGGGAGTCGATTTACATTGGATCATAAACAATCATGATTGGTTTTAATTTAATTGGATCTTATAGAAAAATGTCAGTACAGCTATTGCTCATTTATTACAAGAGTGTGCTAGGGCAATGTTAGTCCCTTTGATTAGATTTTTAATCAGAGTCCCAGCTGATGTGGAGTTCCACAGGGATGGAAAGAAGTAAAATTAGTTCCATTGCATAGAGGTGACTTCAAGACAAATAGCTAAATATAGGCCAATTAGTATTTCAGGAGTGGTGGTCAAAGTATAGGAGAAGTTGGTCAAAGACAAAATTTAGGAATGGGTTATTGTATGGAGGGGGGGGGAGAATGGCTTTGTGAAGGATAGGTAATGTTCAGTAACACATTTGTTTTCTGTAAAAGGTGTCCAGTGGGCTATATGATCATACTAACAGTATGACAATGGAATTATCAAAGGCATTTGATAGTGTATTTCATTCATATGTTACATCAAATGAGTATGGATAGGAGAGTGGTTGATGGCATGATATCAGGTGGTAGTTTACGCAAACATGCACTCCTGTAGAAGGCCATTGACTAGTGTGCCACAAAACTCTCTACTTCGACCACTACTATTTAATTTGTTCATTAATGATATAGGAAATAAGCTGAGAGGAAATAGTTGTTTTCAGATTATGCAAAATTAGGTAGTGCTGATATTTTGATGTGTATGTTGATATTTTCCAGGATGATTTAAATAGACTGGTAGTATGGAGAAAGCAGAACTGATGCCAATTTAATGTGGCAAAGTGTAAGTTATGCATTTTGGAATGAAAAGATTACCAGCTCTATATCATATTGATGGTACCATACTCCAAGAACTTGATGAAGCCAGAGACTTGTGGATATTGCTGGATAGGGAGATGAAATTCAATGGGTGTATTTCAAAAGTGCTAAAATAGTTCATACGATTACCTAGATATTGAGAAATATCCTGAAATGCAGGGATAAAAAGGTTATTATTCCTCTTTATAAGGTTTTGATAAGGTCTCATCTGGATTATTGTGCACAGACTTGGTTGCCTGAGTTTTTTGCAGGTTTTTGCAGCTGTTTATTTGGTGAGTGAATGGAATAGATTACTAGTCAGTTGTGTGTGCTTTATTGGTGAATAATTTCAATGCAAAATATGACAGCTATTGACAATTGTTGATTAATGTTTTTAAAATGGACCTCTTGCAATGAGTCTGTGGACTCTGGCAATATCTACATATATAATAATAGTAATATTATTCTCGGCTTCAGTAATACTGGCCTTTTGGATCCAGAGCACTGAATGTGGGTAAAGGTGGATGTCCAAGTTAGTTTCTTAACTACCTCAACTGACTTTTTTTTGTTTCCATTAGATGTCTTTGCTGGCTTTCTTCAAGAATGATAGTATTAGGAATGCTATCCTGCCATATATTTTCTAGTATTGTTTGAAGGCATGTTGTCCCAAAGCTGTTGATGATATTAACTGCTTGTTGAGTAATGTTCCATGTCTGGGCACCATATGTAAATATGGCTTGACTGATGGTTTTGTACTGAATGCAACAAAAAATGCTCTTTCTAAATGAGAGTTCTGCTTACCAAATAAAAGATCAATATCACACAAAAGTTCTTAAATTATTGGGAAAAAAGTTACCTCTTGGCTAAAAGAAATGGCTTTTTCCCCATTAAGATAAGACTGTTTCATATTAAAAATCTGCATGATGCTTTACATCTAAAGAAAAACAAACAAATAGTATTGCAATGCCCCTTCCCCCTCTTTGCCTTATTTTTACAGTAACCTCCCCTTATCTGCAAATTCCCTTTCTGCAGTTTCAGTTACCTGTGGTCAACTCTGATCCTAGAAATATTAAATGGAAAATTCCAGAAATCAACCATTCATAAGTTTTAAATTACACATCATTAATACTATTGTTGTCCAAAAGTCTAACTTTGAAGGATTCAAAATTTCTATTTTCCTTGTGCTTATTTGTTGTTATCCATCTTGGTTCCCATTTTATTTTTCCAATTAAGAGGTAATGATCTGATTCTATTTCAGATCCTCTGTGTACTCTTGGATCTATTATCATTTCTCACATTTTGATATTGCTGATTGACAGAAAAGAAATTTTCAGTATATGGCAAATAGAGAAGTGGAGATAATCTCTCCAATGTGTTTAAGAGTGTCATTAGCAAGCGTGTGTAGACTAGATGTTTGCTTGGAGAGGTGTGAATTTGTGAAATGGATTTCAAGTGCCCTGACTATAAATGAGGATAAGGAAATATATGTTAAGTATGAAGGCCAGAGTTTGTCTCCCATGATGAATTTTCTGACTCCAGAGATACCTGTATAATAATTGGACACAGATTAGAAAAAGGAATGGTCAAGAGAGAAAAGGAAATAGAATTTATACAGCTGCTGATAAGAAATAATTCCTTGTCATGTCAGATGCTCACCACTTTACTGTGGTGGTGGATATGAACTTTGGAGATGACTTTGCTGCTTGGAGAAGTGCAAGCTTCTCTAGTAGGATTCTCTGATGCCAGACAGGCATGCCCTGGAAACATAGAAGGCAATGGCAAACCATATCTACATATATTTTGCCAAGAAAATCTAATGAATGCAGGCTTAAGTTATTCATGTTATTCCCCAGGAAATTTTTGAGGTCAGAAGGCATGGAAACAGTTATTGGGAACATCAGAGTGAAACTTCCAATGAAATTAAAGTTCGATCAAAGTCTTCAGGAAGTTTATTCTCCAGTACAGTTAATTTCAGAAGAATCTGTCTCCACTTTACTGACTGACATAAAATAGGATCATGGAATCTAAGAATTAATATAAATCAAGGAAAACTGGTACTGGTAACAAGAAAAAAATTAGAACAACTCAGATTAAGATTTTAGGAAAAAATTAAAGCTTAGATAAACAAGAATGGGTTACTTCAATACTGATGACTTTATAGAATTTACTACTCTAGACAGGAACATTTCAGCAGAAATGAAGTGGCACATTTCAGCAGAAATGAAGTAGTTAGAAAAGAAGATGAAAAACTACATTTTAGGATATAACCTTGTATATGACAGAATAATCCAAATCAGAATAGATGCATATCGTATAGATGCATAAGTGTATGTCTCACTCATACAAGTATATGCACTCACTATAGATGCAAGTGAACAAGAGGTAGAAGAATTTTACAGTAGATTGCAACAGTTAGTGTATGCTGTAGATAACAGAGATATTCTATTGATTTCTGTTTGGTATGGAATGCAAAAGTGAGAGAAAAAGCAGAAAGGATGGAGTTTTTTTGTCAAAAACAATTTCTTTGTTGTGAATATATATTAAAGTCAGGTAGATAATAAATAGAGAAGTGTTATCAAGCAGCACAACACAACTTGGTGCTGACTATACAAAAGATCCAGAATAATAATTGCTGAAGTTAAATTGAAATTAAGGGTTAAGAAGGAGCAAGTGACTACTGGATTTTATTTAAATCATATAAATGAAACATTGAAAGTAGATGTTGAAAATAAAGTTACAAAATTTGAATAAGGAAGAGAATTAAAACAGTCAGAAGAAACAATAATAAAAGAAATCGGAAGAAGCTGATTAAATCAACAAGATGAAACAATGTAAATATCTGACAGAAGAAGATATTCAGATAGCAGCAAAAAAAAGAAAAATCAAATGTCAGAGAAAGAAAGGGATAGACAGAGTGCAGATTTTTAGAGACCGACTAGGAACATAAAGAAAAACATTTAAACAAAAATGCAAGGAAATTGAAGAAAGTAATGTTATATGCAGAACAAGAGATCTGTTTACAACGATAAATGAGGTTACAGGAAAGTTTAACCCTAGATTAGGAATAGTAAAAAAAATAATAAGAGGAAGCATTTGATAGACGAAGGTGATATATGGGTGAGGATTTGTGCAAGAAATATATTAATATTGAAACGAATTTAAAAGGAGATAATTTGTTAAGGAACCTATGATAATGCAAAGTGAGGTGATATGAGAAATGGAACAGCTGCCAAAAAAGAAAATCTCCTTGAGCTGATGAAGTGTCAGTGGGATTGTTAATAGCAGCTAGGGACAAAGTAGTGAATAAAAGGAACTGAAAAAAAATCTGGCAACAGAGTTGGAAGAAAATATCCTGAAAGAGATTGTAAAACATCAATACTCATTCTTCTCTCCCCCATAAAAAAGCTAAATTCTAGAGCATGTGAGAATTGGAGAACCTGGAGTGTCCATGTGTGGGCTAAATATTTTCTTTTTTTATGTGAATGTGCAAGAGAATTGGCATTGTCTCGGATGAAGTTTTTCAATCTAATTCATAGTTCACAAGTTCCGAATGGAGTGGAAAGAGAGTAAAATAGTTCCACTACAAAAAGGTTGCTCTAAGATAAAGTAGCAAACCACAGCCCAATTCATATCATAGGAATTCTTGTTAAAGTAGTGGAAAAAGTTGGTTAATGGAAAACTCAACAGTTTGGTTGATAGAGATTCGATGCTGTGTATTGGGCAGCAGCTTTGTAAAAGGTAAGTCCTTGTTTTAGTAATTTATAACAAAGTGACAGCAAATCCATGGCAGTTGTGTGTCTGGTTGGCAAGGAGGTGTATTTTGCATGGAGAGTGGTGAATGAGTGGAATGGATTTCCAAATTAGTTGAGTTTTCAGATTTCCAAATTAGTTGAGTGAATGAGTATAAGGAAAGATATGATAGGTTTTATGTTTTTGACAGTCTTGTGGGCTTCCCATGATGAGTCTTTGTACTCCATGGAGATACCATATAATAATAATTTATCAGTTTCGTATATTTTTATATACATTTGTTTATTTGTTTTATATATATTTATTTGTATATATATATTTGTATATCTGAAACCCTGTTCCAGATACAAATATTGAAACTTTTTAAACCACTTTCATGCCTCTAATAAGTGGGGTTGTAGTTTCACATCAGATAATGAAATTCATCTTTCACCTAAAGATAATCCCAAAGATAGTGGTATTTGAACCTGCAACCTGCTGGTTGGAGAGCAGATACAATAACCACTCTGCCAATGATATTGCCACCCTGTGTTTTTTATATCATCAACGTCTTCATGATATTATATATACTTTCAGGGGTTGTGAAGGATAATGATACTACTACATGAAAAAGTTACACTGTTACTTACTTCTGATAAATAATTTTCTCCAAATTAATCTATTATCTGTCAAGACTGATATCAGATCTTATATTTCTGTCTTTTAAGGTGCTTTTTTCTGTATTAATCCATCTACATCTTGGCCTTCCTCTGGGTTTTTTTCCTGCTAACCTGGCCGAGAACACTTGTTTTGCTAATCTTTTCTTTCTCATTCTATTTAAGTGACCATACCACCTGAAAATAGCTCTATTATCACATTCTTGAATGCTAACAATGGCAAGTTCTTTCACTTATCCTCGTTAATTATCTAGATTGATGCGATAAAATCCTATCACTAGCTTAAATGTCTCTATCATATCACCTCTTTCTGTGCACAAACTCTGCCGTCACCTTTTTCAACCTCTCTCTCCATAGCCAGCAGTTCAAAGTCCTGATATTGCTTTTTGTCACTCACCTCTGGACTCTCAATGTCTTCGCATCATACTGAAAACAACGGAACCAGATTGATGCACACATTTATTCCTACATGTTAGAGTACTTCTTATCTTAGAAGCACTATGGTGTACAGCCTTTCCAACACTAGCAATATGTCCTATAAACTTCAGTTCACTGTCAACCATCACTGCCAAATATTTAAATTCATCCACTTCCCTGCAGTATGGCACCATTGATATAGTACACAGCCTTTTATTTCTGCAGTCCAAGATGCAACACCTTGTATTTCCTCATGGCATAAACTCATTTGTCCAAGTAAAAAAGTCTATTCAAATCTTCCTGAAGGCATCAGCATTATCAATTTTTCTGTTGGAAATCATTATTTCTAACCTGGTTCTCAAATCCATAAGTTAAAATTGGTTTGAACACTGTGTCTTGTATAGCTAATTTAGTGCTTTGACTAATTTCTTTCTTATTCCATATAAATTTATTCAGCTGACTTGAACTAGTTTTCTAATTCTGTTGTCAATTTCCATATTTAATTTAGCATCTTTGCAGTTCGTGTTTTTATACAATTCATGTTTTCACTGTTTCTGTTTTAATTGCTTTCTTTTTCATTTCTGATTTATTTTCATACCAAATTTATTGCAACATTATAAATTTATTACAAATGTTTTAATATTTATAGTGAATATGTTATTAGAATGACTGACTTAGATGAAGACCCAGCAAGAAGAAAGAGTGGAGGCAGTAAAATATAGAATTTAAGATATGCAGATGATGCAATCCTAATAGCATAAACTAAGGAAGATGTGTAGCAGTTGATTCTGTTTAGTTAAGTGGAAAAGAAATTAAGCTGGGCTTAATATAAACATCAGTGAAACAAGAAAAGCAACTTAGATATATTTGTTATTGAGGGAGATAATAGACATCATTAATAGCTATGATTTACTAAGATCCAGAATAAGAAATGGTCAATGTGAAGATAATTGAAAAAAAAAAAAAAACAAGAAAAAGCACATAGCTATAGGGAAAAAGCTATGTTAAATTTGACAAAAAATATAGAAGACATAGATGTTAGTGAGGCTGTAAAAGTTACTTGATAAAGCAATGGTCTTTTCTGTAGTGATGTAGAGATTTGAAAGCTGGAACATTGAGAAGCAAACAAGCAAATTGATTTGTTTGAATTATGGATGCATGGAGGAGACTATTAAGACATGGTTCCCAAGAATGAGTAAAAAGGTTTTAAAGAATATAAAAACAGAATGCTCCTTGCAAGCATTGATTGCTAAACAGAAGTTAATGTAATTTGGATATATATTATGCTAGCACATGAAATATTGGAAAACGTTATGTTGGGGAAGGGTGTTGGAAAGTTCATTTCCACTATGAACTTACATCTGTTGGAAGAAGGAAATGAGTAATGAAGGAAATGTAGAGCCTATGGAAACAGAATTACCAAAAGTGTTACTGCTGAACTTCACAGAAAATTGATGGGATATCATATGAATCTGTTATATAAATAGGAGTAAAAATAGGAGCACTCATAATAATAAATAGGTGTAATTGAGGACTGATATGAAGCAAGAATAAGAGAGTGACTAATGGACAGTCAAATCAGTACATATGGGCATGACTAGTGGTTTGCCATTATGACAGATCTCGGTAATTCGACTACTGTTGTTTAATTTGTACATCAATGATACAGAAATGATTTAAGGGGAAATATTCAGCTGTTTTCTAATGATGGAAAGCTAAGAAGAGTAAAGAAATCCTGCAGGATGACTTAAACGGACTGGTAGTATGAGAATAACATAGTGGCTGTCAGTTTCATGTGCCAAGTGTAAGGTCATACACTTTGGGAGAAAGAGAACACAAGCTGTATACTACATTGATTGAAACTGAAATGTATGAAATTGAGGCCAGAGATTTGGGAGTGACTATAGATAAGATGAATTCTCCTGTTTTATGGCAAGCACACCCATACCATTAAAAATATTTTAAAAATTTTATTAGTGAATATTTTACTTTTTTTTTCTGTGTTGTATTTAAATATGAATAAAATAATATTTCACATTAACTGTTAGGTTTTTGGTTTTACTTTATTATACACTGAGTGAACACTTTATTAGGAACATTTATGATTGAGTGTTTCTAGTAATGTGGTCGCTCAGTATATGTAGTAAGGGAACATTGTTTTGTAAAACTTCTTTAATTTCATATATATATATATATATATATATATATATATATATATATATGTACATAATTTGTGTGAGTGCATATACTGTATATATGATGTGGGAGTACTGGGTCACAATGTTAAATGTGTTTTCTATTGTGGGTCGTGTCCAGAAAAAATGTTAAAAAAATACATATCTACAGGATACTCATATTCCTAAAATCTGATAATCAGTATGCAAGCATCAGAAAATATGCTTATTTCTGCAGATAAGTAAGCTTAAAATATATAATACCAAAAGTGCATGAAGAAATAATACACAAAATGAAACCAACATGAACAAATACAGAAACCTGATCAGGGAGGTACTTTAATTTCAATAACAATATTGAAAAGTTGTTTAGAGTAAGTGTATGAAATGAGAAATTAACCAGCATAAAAATATTCAATTAATTAGTCATTTGCCTTCTGCTTATGGCATGTGGATGATGGCTGAGGGCGTAGCTATTTGGCCACATCCTAAAAATGCTGTATCTTCATGCTTCCAAAATATCCAAGGCGAGCTAGCCGATCTCATATGGAGGTGGCAGGGCTTTTTCTCCCGGAAACTTGGGTTTTTCATCCTGCATACAGACAAATCATCCATTCAGAACACATGCAATTTACAGACAAAAAATACTAGTTCTGGTGGTGTGGTGGGTGGTAGATGGTGTTGATGGAGATGATTGGTAGTAGACGTTCAGTGTAGTGATGGAGACAGCGGGTGTCCTCCCGTGATGAGTTTTTGGACTCCTTGGAGGTGTCACGAATAATAATAATAATAATAATAATAATAATAATAATAATCCTCTGGCCATGAAATTCCTTCCGAAGAATGTAAAGGATGGATAATTAGCCTTCTGAACTCCTCATCACCTGCTCTCCATCTGGCAGACTGAAAACTTCAGTATGTTGTAAACTAACTTTCAGAAGCTGATACATAAAACAATATTTAGCAGATTATCTATCTAAAAAAAGAGTAGACATTGGCCAAATTCTTTTTAATACAGCATTTCTTTTACTCTGACCCATATGACCTTAAACTAGAATTTTACGTTATCCCTGGAATTATGCAAATGAATAGTTCAGCCTGAAGAAAATCAATATATTATTAAATACAGACAAGTCTTGTATTAGGATTGTATGAAGGATCCATGTACGAAATCCTATAAGTAATCCTGTGGTCCAGCAATACATATAATTGATTCACACCTACCATCTCATATATTATACATATTCAACACATGTAGCTTATTTTCATTATGCACTTTCATCATCATACTTTTTTAACATGTAAATTTAAAGATGACATGTTCAACTATATTAAGTTACATGACCAATATAGATAAGTTTTTAGAGCCAGTCGAGAAGTAGCAAAAAACAATAAGTACAAAAAATAGATTAGCTGATTCCCATATACTGTTAGAATCTCTGAATCAATTTCAAAGAACCTAGGAAAAAAATAACTTGGTCCCTACTTTATTTCTGTCACATAAACTCTCACCTTGCCTTCTACCAAAGGACAAGGTCTGTTTCCTTTCCAGCTGTCTACTAGGCTCCTTGGGATTGCTCTGTCTCAAACTTTGCAGAAATACTGTGTTTTATCAAGAAAGCTGCAGGAATATTAGTTATATACTCTTAAAAAAGTCCTGGTTTAGTTCTGCACAGTGAATCAACACTGGCCAAAGAATTTTCTGGTTAAAGACCAACCTTAGACAAATATTGTTTTATATTTGAGTGCTTATTTGAAAATCTACTCAAGTATCAATACATTGCCTAACCTGTGCTGCTATGACTGTATTATTTCACTCTGTTCTTGTTGAATTGGAAGATAATCTCTATGTTTCAGATTGAAATATTTAGTTATATATGTTATTAATAATCTTGATGTAACAAAACTGTTTTTTGAACTCATATGCATGTACTTATTGTTTTTGCTATGTCTCAAATGGCTCAAAAAACTTATATATACTGGTTGTCTAACTTAGTTGTTGAACATGTCAGCTTTAAATGCATATTTAAAAAATAATGATAATGTAGGTGGATGCTAAAATTAGCTGTGTGTGTTGAATGTGTTTAATATATGAGGTGGTGGTGGTGTGAATCTTGTATTGCTTAGGTTACAAAATTACTCATATATTTAATTTCATTCTCCTTGAAGCACTGATTTATTCAGACTTAGACTATGGCTTTGGGAGAATTCTTCTAGTTTTGTCATTAGAATCATGAATTCAGTTTCAAAACATTTGGTTGTAGTAATAGGAGTACTGGTACAGTAGTTGATCATAACATTGCCCTTTGATTGGAAATACCAAGATTGCTGGATGATTTATAACCAAAAGCGATTTGACAGGCTCATCAGGGAAAGCAGGGTTGTTTCTCCTGATTTTTTTCCCTTTTGTAAGCACTCTTGCTCTTCCAATGAAAACAAATATTCACAGACATTTCTGGAAACACATATCTTCATCTACTCCTAGGGATGCAGCAAAGGAATGATAAAGTACATTCATTAAAAAATGGCTATCAACCCATCCCTAGATGCAAGAAATGTACTGATTTAAGACAAAGTATCAGTAATTTGTGAGTTTTGTCATTGCTATACTAAATAGACATTGCTGGATAATTTATAATGATGATATATACTTGATGTTTGAAGGCATATTCAGTACAATGAAAATTCAACACAATTAAAATAATAACAAAATTTTAAAAAGCACCACCAACGCTTAAGAAAGACAACAACCAGTTAAAAAATAAGAAAATAAATTATGAATTAATAGATTGATACAATAATATTTCCCATAGAGGGGATTGCTGAAGCCCACCAGATCTGTAGGCTTTGGTTGAATGTTGAAATTGTTTTTGTTTTAAGGCTGTATGATGCTGTTCAGTTTAATTCAGTCATTGTTTAAATCAAAAAAGATGTAAGGTCTCACAGTGCTCTTTACAAATATTTTCCATTAGGAACATTTCAATCAATTCAACTGAATAAATATTTGTAGATGTAAATAAATTAGTCAAAATAGCTATATAAAAAACAGGTGTTCTAACCAATGGAGCTGCTACTGGGTTAGAAATAAACAGATGATTCAAGAAATACTAAGTAATGATTCTGTATCCTTCCTGGTATTGATTAATTAGACACATTCAGGAATGTAAGGTTTGTGAACAATTTCTGCATACTTAACACCGAGCAAGTCGAATTTTTCCCATCCCGTAATTTTATT
Organism: Typopeltis vanoorti; assembly: GCF_054136105.1. Lineage (NCBI taxonomy): Eukaryota > Metazoa > Arthropoda > Arachnida > Uropygi > Thelyphonidae > Typopeltis > Typopeltis vanoorti. The sequence continues at coordinate 187,665 of NC_143555.1, read as the reverse complement.
TATGCCATACAGTTGCAATGTAAATACAATTGAAGCTGTAATTTTAAAGTACCTGACCTTATCTTTCCATGCTGAGAAAGACGATGCATTTAGTTGCATGTTGGCTACTGTGTTTTTGTTCATAAAAATGTTTAATAATTCATGACTTCCTTCAGTTTTTGTTACTTATATATTACTGTTTCCTTTACCAAATATATTGTCATAATTAAAATTTTATTTAAAACTCCCTATTCCTATATCAAGAAGTCACATCTTAAGATTAAAATTTTGTTTTCTTTTAGGGAGAGAAATTGAATGAACATTAATGACTAATCTGGTACTCAGAAAAGTTAAGGAGGGATAATAAGAGAAAGGAATGAAAAGAAAAATTGGAGTGTCATATAACACAGTGATTTTTGTCTGTTGAATGTTTTTTATATATGTTTGCTGAAATGCTTCTGTATATTAGTGAGACATGGCTGACAGAAGATGATATAGTTAGCAGGATAGAATGTGAAGGGGGAAAGTATGTTCAGGAGGGACAGAGAGAAAAGAATGGCTACGGAGTGTTATTGATGATAGCTGATGTATTGCAGCCAAAGAGAATAGAAGTTCAACTGCATAAATAGTGAAAATAGCACACTTGAGGTGCTATTTGGTGAGATTGAGGCCGGCAGAACAAAAATATACATTTGGGTGTTCCTGTAGGCCAGGTGATGGAATAAATGATAGAGGTAGTATGCATAGGCAAATAGACTCATCAAGTGGAGGACAAGTAGCTATTATGGGGGATTTCAACTATGGTAACACTGAATGGAAGGAGGAGTGGGCACATGGAAGGAAGAAAATGGATTTTATGCAGTTGCTAAGGGATAACTACCTGAGATAGCATGTAATGGAATATACTAGGAGTTCGAGAGTGATTGACCTAGTAAGTGCATCTGAGAATTTGACTATAATGAATATGACTATGTTGCCACCAATTGGTGAGAGTGATCATAATGTGATCACCTGGGAGGTGGCTAAAGATGCGGAATTTTTATTGAGACAGGGTACATGTGGACAAGCTTAGGAGATTGCTTGGTTCAGTGCCATGGCATGTAAAACTGGATGTTGATAGTGCATGGGAAGTGGTAAAGGAGCATTTGAAGGAGGTAATGGCCGATTGCATACCTCTCTAGGTATATGCATAGAAAATATACTTGCAGCATATCGAAGGAACTCTGGGATTCTCTTTAGCTTGCATTGCTAATTTCCTTTCATAATCTGCTTTTGTTTTTCTTACCACACTAGTTACCCTTCTTGCCTGTGCTTGGAGTCTGGATGGTAAATCAAGTGGGGTTAAATGGATGAATAACACCATTAAGCTTGAGCTGCAAAAAAAGAAACAACTGTAGAGGGAATTTAAGGAGAAAGGTGACCTGCAGGCACATGAACAGTATAAAGCACAGGCCAGAGGGGGGGGGGTAACTAGTGTGGTAAGAAAAGCAAATGCAGATTATGAAATGAAATTAGCAATGCAAGGTAAAGAGAATCCCAAACAGTTCTTTCGATATGCTGCAAGTAAAGGAAGAAATGTATACGGCAGAATGATTTTAACATGTTCGCTGCCAACTACGAGTATACTCATAGTGGGTAAACCTGCTTCACAAGCCAGCTACGAGTATACTCGTATGATGCTTACCGCTGGGAATGAGATTACTGTAGTGACGTTGAAGAAGTGAATATGCTTGGCTTGTGGGGCTAGCATCAAAACTGTGTATTCTCATAGACCGTGTATAAAAAACTGTGTATATGCTCTGTACAAGCCAACTACGAGTATACTCGTAGGATGCTTACCTCCAGTAACGAGATTATTGTACTGACCTGGAAGTGAAATTACTCGGCATAGGGGAACAGACCATGCCGAAGTAGCCTGGCAGCGAACATGTTAAGGAATGCCGATGGTAGAGATGTGACTGAATCAGTTCAAATAGTAGAATTACTAAGTGACTAGGGTTTATTTTTCACTTGGTTAGACTATAATAAGTTTAGTTTAATCCTTTATCCAAGTGTGAGCAAACAAAGTTTGCACCTAAAAGTATCTTCAGGACTGGGGTAAGGTAGTGCAACACCAGGCAACTCGTTGCAAAGGTGGAGAAAGTTCGCATTACTCCTATCTCAGATTCTTCCATAATGCAAAGCACATTTCCTTGTGGATATGTGTAATGCTATGCATTAAGGCAAAGGCCACTACCCATACCGGTTTTGACTTACTGAGGTCTTGTCAGTGGGACCCAGGCCCAGTAGTGGAGATACCAAGGCAGAAGCAATGTGAGGTCATCCTAACCTATAGGAGTTGCCAAAGGGTGTGTAACCTTATTATTAAATTACTCTGGATTCATAGAAAGATGTTGAGAGTTTATTTTTCACTTGTTCAGACTATAATAAGTTTCGTTTAATCCTTTATCCAAGTGTGAGCAAACAAAGTTTGCACCTGAAAGTATCTTCAGGACTGGGGTAAGGTCTTTCTCCACCTTTGCAACGAGTTGCCTGGTGTGGCACTACCTTACCCCAGTCCTGAAGATACTTTCACATGCAAACTTTGTTTGCTCACACTTGGATATAGGATTAAACTAAACTTATAGTCTAATCAAGTGAAAAATAAACTCTCAACATCTTTCTCTGAATCCGGAGTAATTTAATAATAAGGTTGCACACCCTTTGGCAACTCCTATAGCTTAGGATGACCTCTCATTGCTTGTGCCTTTGTTTCTCCACTACTGGGCCTGGCTCCCACTGACGAGACCTCAATAAAGGTCGAAACTGGTATGGGTAGTGGCCCTTGCCTTAATGCATAGCATTACACATATCTGCAAAGAGATGTGCTTTGCATTATGGGAGATACTGAGATAGGAGTAATGAGAGCTTTCTCTACCTTTGCAATGAGTTGCCTGGTGTTGCACTACCTTACCACAGTCCTGAAGATACTTTCAGGCACAAACCTTGTTTGCTCACACTTGGATAAAGGATACTAAGTGACTACTTTGCAAAAGTATATCATCCAGGTTGTGATATTGCAGGAATCATGCAACCAATAGCTTATACATGAATTGAGATGAATGAAATGGAGTTAAATAGTATATTACAAAACCTTAATGTGAATATATCTGTGGGATTGGATGGTATACCAGCTTCGGTCTTATGTGATGTGGCAAAAAATTGTCAGTGCCTATGACCATTTTGTTTAATTTGAGTCTCAGGTGTGGGTTAGTCCTGAGGGGGTGGAAAGAGGGGGAAATAGTTCCTTTGCATAAAGGATGCTCCAAGACTGCTGTTGCAAATTTCTGACCAATCAGTATATCAAGATTCATTGTCAAAGTTTTGGAGAAATTAATCAAGAGCAAAATACAGGAATGAATAGATAGTGCCTCCATAGCGCAATTGGAAGAACGACCCTTCGATTGGAATAAGCGTAAGTTCAATTCTCGTCATGATGGGAGGAATCTTGATGTGGATGATTTTCAATTGTAGGTGAGTTAGCCAATCTCATATTGATGTAGCAGGGTTTTTCCTCCCAGAAATTCAGGTTTTTCATCCCACATACAGAGAAATCAGTCCTTCAGAACACATGCAATTTACAGACAAAAATACTAGTTGTGGTGGAGATGGGTGATAGATGGCATTGATGGAGATGATTAGTAGTAGAGGTTCGGTGTATTGCTTGAGACAGTTGTATAATAGTAGGTGTCCTCCCATGATGAGTCAGGCTCCTTGGAGGTGAATGAATAATAATAATAATGGGATATGGTATGGTGGATAGCATGGATTTGTGAAAGGTAGATCACACCTCAGTAACTTGCTCACGTTTTAAAACAAAGTGGTGGCTGAACTGGATTAGGGTAATGGGTTTACAGTGATACTTTTCGACCTTGCTAAGGCCTTTGAGAGGATACCATATGGAATTCTAATCAGTAAACTGCATCATATAGAGATGGGAGGGTGGTTGAAGGAGAGATATCAGAGAGTAGTTTATTCAGGAGTAATACAAAAGAATGACTAGTATTGTGCTGCAGGGTTCTGCTCTTGGACCACTGCTATTTAGTTTGTTCATGAATGATATACACCCTCTGCCCAAAAAAGAAACCAAACTTTTCGAAAATAGAAGAAGCTAGTGGCCCTGCCTGTTGTATCGTCGTAAGCGCAACCTTCATTATTATTGTGCCAAATGTTTATGACATTAGAAGCCTATCATTAGAAGCCTAATTATAGTGCCAAGAGTGACAGTGTTTTGAACTGTCGGTCGTCACGATATTCATGCCATACACGACAAATTCTCACTATCAGTTACTTCAAAACTTCTAGATAAAACTCATCATTGACTATTTGGCCAGGCGAAATGAATTCTTTGTATAAAGCCCTTGGAATCATAGAAGCAAATCAGCATTGTCTTTACTTTTGACTTCTGCAAGTGACTGTTTTTCGGATGCCCCACTTCTGGTGATCTCCATTCAGCACTCTGGGAGTGTTGGTGGATAGGGAGTTGAAGTTTAGGGGGCACCTTGCAAAAGTGGCTGAATCAGTTCATCAGATCACTTGTTTACTGAAGAATACTTTGACAAGCAGAGACATGCATGTTATTGTTCCTCTTTATTGAGCCTTGATAAGACCCGAATTTGACTACTGTGCCCAGATCTGGGTACAAGGGTTTCTTCTTGATGGGGTGGAGGTATGTTGGATCCAGAGGCAACTGACGAAGATGATAGGTCGTCTATCATCTTCGTCACGAACTTTCTGAATAACTTAATAAATGAACAGGTTATCAGTAATAGTGCAGATGTGGCACCCTGCAGGAGGATTTGAATAAACTAGATAGATGGGCAAATGAATGGGGGTTTCGGTTCAATACTGCAAAACGTAAAGTCTGAGGTTTGGGATCCATGAATGGGGTGGGGATGCATACTTGATTGCAGGAGGTAGGGGAGACAAGAGATCTGGAAGTGATGATTGATAATAAACCGAAATTCAGAGGGCATATTGCAAAGGTGGTGAGGGTAACTCAGAGGATTGCTGCAATACTGAGAAGGATGCTGACCTGCAGAGATAAGAGTTTTCATTCCATTGTATAAGACCCTGATCAGACCACACTTAGACTATTGTTCTCAGATTTGGTCCCTAGGATTTGAAGGGAATAGTTGATTGTGGAAAGGGTACAGACGCAGATAACAAAGATATTTTCAGGACTGTACAATATGAGTTATAACGATCGACTGAGGAAATGTGGACTGCAGAGTTTGGTGGATAGAAGGAGAGGTGAGAGGCAGCTACAGCATAGGCATTGCAGAGTTCTTTCACTTTGTGGAGCGGCAGGAAGGAGAGATGACAAGGGACCATCCCTGGAAGTTACGAAACGAGGCTGTGTGCAACATAGTGATGAGTAGTTTCTTTGTGTGGAGGGTGGTTTATTGACCATTTGAATGTATTTACTGAGAGTGGTTGGAGTGGGAATGGTCAGTGGGTTCATGGAGTGATATGATAAACTTTGTGTTTCCTAAAAATGACCTCCCATGATGAGTCTTTTTTTTACTCCATGGAAGCCTGGATAATAATAACTTTACAAGAATAGGTTGAAGATCTCTGGGTTACAGAAATTGGTTGATAAGCAGAAAAGGGGTGAAATGATTGAAACATTCAAATTACTGAAGGGTTTTTACAGGATTAATTCAGAGGAAATTTTTCCGAACAGGTCTGGTGGTGGGAAAACTAGGTTCCATCCATGGAAACTGAGCAAGAGTGTAGTTATCAAGGGTGTTAGAACTAGGCTTTTTATTTGCAGAGTGGTGAACGAGAGGAATAAGCTACTACATGTTGTGGGTGCCATGACTGTAAATGAATTCAAAGCAAATTATGATAGATTCTGTTACATGACAGCCAGACAAATAAATTGGTGAACATAATTGTAATTTGTATGCATTGTTTCTTTTTGATAATTATTTCACAAATTCTTGGCTTGTAATTACTAAGCAATGAAAATTAAATTCAACTTTTATTATTCTTTTAGAATTCTACCCATGAACTTGAAGTTCTTAGATAAGGTCTTCTACATCTGTTCTTTAGAGTTTTGAGCCTCTTCATTGTCCACTGGATCCACCGGAGGGTAGTGTGCTTTTGTAAAAATTCATTACTAACCCACATTAATGAAGTTACATCTGTAACCCAGGCAACATTTCTTTTGCATGCTATGTCTGAAGCTCATGCTTCCCATCAATATGTTTGGTCATTTTTTTGAACAGGACATGTAAGGGTAAGCACAACTTAATTCAAAATAAATTTTGATAACTTTCAGAGAACATTTTAACAACTAGTATTGAATTTTCTTGAAGTTTTGTATATTGTAAAAATTTTATCATTAGAGCTATGTATTCACTCCTGTAATTTTATTTTTACATCTGTTGTCCTTGGAGTTGTTTTATTTTTAACCACACCTCACTGAAATCTGTAAGTTAAAATTAGTTTAGTCATTTAGTGGTTGATTTTTTATTTCATGTAAATATATTAACCTATTTCCGTGATATCCATCATACCCAAGTTTGAAGTCAGCAATTTGAAATGAATTACAGGCTAATGTGTTGCTCTGTGTAATGAACTATTTGCAACATATATCAGATGTTTTTCGAAACTTACATATAGAATTTTTTTCAGTCAAAATAATATTATTTTAAATCAGCCACTTTTTACACTTCCGCTTTTTTCTGTTCTTATAAGAGTAATGTTGTCTAATACAATACTCCTCTTGTGTTCATTCCATCTTCTGAAGTAACTTCATCCTGTATACTGTTTCCTAATGATTAGATTCTTCAGTTTTCACAAACACAATACACAGGATCATATTTTCTTTTTAATTCTTACAAACAAACTCACAAAGCTCAATTTATACAGCTTTTATAACCATGTGTTCATGTTTGGAGTTCCTGTAAAATGTGAGTGTGTGTGTGCGCATGCACGCACATAAGCTACTGGTTGCAAGTTATCATGCTAATCATCAGCAGTACATTTTATCTAGTAGCAGGATATGTCTGAACTATTTATAGCTAATTTAGGAGAGAAGGAAGAAAACACAGGATGATTATTCTGAAGAAATAAACATTAAATAGGAGAGGGGTGGAAATGGTCACTTGTGGTAACTTACATGAGAAGCATTTATTGTGTATGATGCATCTGGCACTCATTACTGCTCCCATGGTTCTTCCTTAAAAATTACTTTGCTCTTTCCTTACCACAGCCATTGGCTCTGAGATCATACATGCATGTGTCATGTATTTCTACCCCATTTTTGAAAGGGTAGAAGGAAATTGATTGTGTGTGTGTGTATATATATACATAAGCACGCACATACACATACATAGAATCAGGAGGCATGCAGGATACAATAATAGTAAGTACTGTGTGAAATATTTACATTATTTTCTCAACAGTTTCTTCCAAATTAGTCTTATCCATCTCCATATGATCAATATTGGAGATATCAATATTATTATCTTATTTTTAAATCAAGCCTAATACCATATTCACTGCAAAATAATAACATTCACCATGTTTCACATCTGATTTCATATCAAACCATCACTTCCTTCCTCTCTATATTCCTACTGCTAACTTGGATATCATTCACTATGTATTGCTTGATAAAATGTTCCTTTTACAGCATAGAATTGTACTATTTGAAAGCTTTCTTCTCGACAGCTTATCAGATATCTTTTCCAGATCTGATGAGAAATTTCTGAATATAACAACGATCTCTACAAAGTAAAGTTTCTTCTTCTTCTTTTCCCAAGATTTTCTGTTTGTGTCAAAATAAATATCTGATACAGGTAACTATTTAGCCTGAGCTCAGTTTGTTCTCCAAGTTTCTCTTTCATACTGTTTTTCTAGCCTCTTCTCAAAAATGCTTACACAAATTTTACCCAGAGAATGCCATAGAGAAATTCCTCTGTATCTTTTGTGTTTACTTTTATTTCCCTTTTTATAAATGAATTCTATGAGATCTCTATTTCAATCATCTTCAACTTGAACATTTGACCAGGTAGCCTTTTGAAATATTCAACTTCTGTAAAATTTTTTACCTCCATATTTGAGCATATCTGGTCAATTACCATTTACTCCATCCACCTTTCCAATTTCTGGTTTTTCTAATGGCTTTTTTTATAATATCCTTATAAAATATTATGCATTATATAAATGGATTGGTTTTGTTGATTTATGTCAGGTATAGTATATATTTTTATGTTCAGTTGCAAAAATAGTGAGAATATAATCTTGTATACTTTCTTTTGAAAAACGAAAGAACATTTTCAAAAGCATTTGGTTCTGAAAATATCAATCCCTCAATGAAAATACCACATTATTCCTATTATTATTATTACATGCATATCTCCATGGAGTCAGAAGACTCATCATGGGAGACTGATGTTAACCTTTATACATACAGTACCTGTCATTACATGCATATCTCCATGGAGTCAGAAGACTCATCATGGGAGACTGATGTTAACCTTTATACATACAGTACCTGTCATACTTCAACTCATTCACTGTTAGGGCACTCATAACTCATTCTGGTAATACATTCCACTCTGCCTCCACTTTCCAAGCAAAAAATCTAGTCCACACAGAAACTTGTTTTAGGGATGACTTCTAGCTCTCTCCCTCTTTTTCTCTCTCATCATGCATTAAAAAATTTCCATTTGTGTTAATCTTATAGAACTCCTTTATTAACTTATAAGTTAATATTATGCTATTTTTTCTGCTTGTCGTCTAAACTTAGCAACTTGCATGCTTCTAACCTATCCTCATAAAGAGCATTCCACACACACCTGTCATAAGATTAGTCACTCGTCTCTGAATCTTTTCCATCACCTCCTGATCCCCAAGAAACATCGATATCTGTACACAGTAGACAAAATGCAGATGAATCATAATCTTATAATGAAGGACAATAACTTTCCTACCTTTATTTGTTAATGCATTTTTCAACATCCCAATAATCTAATGAGCCCTTTTGCTAACTTTTGCAGAATGCACTCTGAACTTCAACTCCCTGCAAACCATTACCTTCAAGTCCCTGGTATCATTAATTTTCTGCAGTCCAGTACCATCAGTTTAATGATACACAGTGTGTAATTTTCAATCAACGTGTATAACCTTACATTTTGCAACATTAAAATGATCATTTTCATTATTATGCAATCACAATTTATTTAAATCATCCTTTTGGTTATCTGCAACACCTTTTATCATTTATTGTCCTGCCCAGTTTGCATCATCGGCAAGCAATTAGATTAACCTTTGACTGATTGTTTCTGATGTCTCAAACGCTGCAGCAGACATAGAATTTCAAAGAATATAATATTGGCACATTAAGAATTTGAAAGTCTACAAAAGAACTCAGCTTCCAAACTTCCTCAACTACCTCTGAATACTGTAATAAACTTTCTTCCTGAATCAAATGGCACACTCTCATGTGGCCGTAACTTTGCAGTAGCATCTAAGAAAATTCCTGCCAAGGAATAGTGACACAGGTAGAATGAGTTATCTGCAGCTTTTCCAACCATATTATAAACAGCATGCTGAATGTAGCCAGCATCTCATTCAAGCTAAGCCACCAAAAAGCAATCTATCAAAAAAATTTCGAGCCCTGCACGAGATTAAAAGCAAGAACAGAAAAGAACAGACTAATTCCCAAACCAGATAAGGAAAATGCCAGTGTGGTTTTAAACCAATCAGATTACTCAGGTTAGCTTGCCTCTCTACTTCTAGATCATATCTACCTCCCTGTAGACTATGATCCCACTAGCCCACAAATCATAACAGTGCATAGGTTCCTTAAAAAGGTTATCTCTTGGCCTGTGGAAGTTATATACTAAAACCTTATAATTCTAGAACCTGCCCCTCCAAATATATAGACCAAAATCTATAAACAAAATTTGACATTACATCCCACTGTGGACAGCATTGATTCACCCATGTACAAATTTGCCAAACATTTAGCCAAAGTGCTCACACAGTATATGGCAGCACACCTTCATACATAAAAAAACTCAGCCCACTTTAAAGCCAGTATAGAAAACCTCACATTCTAACACACTGCATAATAGTCTGTTTTAATGTCTCCTCTTTATTTACCAATATCTCACTCAAAGATACCTCAGACCTCATTCAAAGTCATATTTCCTCTCGATATCTCAGTCCTATTTCAGTTCATGAATTCATTCTATTTCATTTTCCAAGGAAAATTCTACAAACCGATGCAACACTGCCATGGGTTCTTCACCCCTGGCCAACTGCTTTATGGGGACCTTTGAAGAAGAAGCCTTAAAAACTGCCCCAGAACATATCACCCATGCATTTGACTGTATGATCTGGATCCACTCCAATTTCTTCTTAACACACCTAAACAATCAACACTGCAGGATCCAGGTTTACCTTAGAAAAGGAAAACAATTACTCCCATTCCTAGATACTCAGATTACATACCAGCCTGATGGATACCTGACTTTCTTCATTTACAGAAAACCTACACATACAGATAGATACATTCACCAGCAATTCAACCCCCCTCCTGACAATATGAGCTTACAGAGATCCCTATACGAGGGGGAAAATTAATCAGTTCAGATAATTGTGCCCTAACTACTGAACTTATATCCTTAATACTTTTTAGCCAATGGAAACCCCCACCCCAAATATATATATATATATATATATTAAAACCATGTAACCACAATCATTACCACTTCCCCTTCAAAACAGAGAATTATCAAAAACTATCAAGTTCCATATATTTGGAAGCATCTGAAAAATTAACAAAAAATCGTAAGGAAATATGACCTTACAACCAGAAACCACATAAGAAATTCGCATCTCTTATCTGCTTTACTAGAGACTAGCCACATCCCCTAGACTTACCAACAGTATACCAAGTCCATTGCAGTTACAATATGGCCAAACAGTCAGAATAGCTAATATCAGGATATCTGAAGATAAGTACTACATCTGATTCCACCAATACAGCCATCAGGACTTGGTAACCATACTTACACTGGAAGAGGGCCGCTCTATTACCATGCAGCAAATACAAGTATGAAAGACTATTCATCGAATCTTCTTCATCTCTGAAAAATGTTCCACAACTCAACAAATTTGGAGGCATGAAACTTCCCCAAATTTGGGAAGCATACATTTCAAGATTGTCAGCTCAGTTGTCAAGACAACCTAATATTGTCCATGACGAGAGGGGGGTCAGGGGGAACCGTTTAGAATTCTAGGCCAGACTTCTTCCCTTTATTCAGTCTCATTTGCTCAGTGTTACTATCAGTGCACATATAAATGCTTTTTGTGAATCTGAATTAATGGCATTGTTGTTGTTGTGGTTATAGCCTTTTGTCTGTTTAGGGACAGCTATATATGCCACCACCATCTAGGGAAATGACTATGAGCAAGGTGGATTCCCATTGCCTTCCTTGATTGTAGCCTACATGTTCATGACTGGTTTTCCTGCTTGCAGGATTAAAAAGCCTAGATTAACTGAACTGGAGGTAAAACTCCACTGTCCATGCCCAAGACCAGCTAACTTGACTATGACTGCAAAAGATCCTTAAGCTCCTCAGATCATCAATGGGAATCGAACCTAGGACACCCGTTCCCCAGGCATATGGTTGCAAAGCACATAGCCACTAAGACTATGGGCTTCGCATAAGAGGGTATTAATTAGTTTTTTATAATTTCTTCTAGTATACTCTTCATTTCCTGAAAAAAGCTAGATTAAAAAGCATTGGTGAAAATATGCAGCCTTGATGAACATCTCTTGCAATGGTGAAGAGTTTTAATTATGCATACCGTTTTATTATCTATTCCATACTGGTTCAGTATTCTCTACAGTACCTCATGCCATACTGAATTGATGCCTTCTGCATATCTATAAAACTGTGACATAGTATTTTATTATTATCAATATCATAAGACCCCTTGGAGTCAGATTGTCCAGGAAGTCCTGTTGTCATACACACAGCTCATCATACTGTGCCTTAAACACATTCAAATTCTCTGAAGACACCACACTCTCAGATAAGGAATTCCAATCATTCACAATTCTGCATACAAAAGACCTTCTGACTCTCTTGTTCCCACCCACTTTATACAGCTTCCCTGGATTACTTCTTCTCTTACTGATCTGCCATAATTTTATGAAATCAATAGTGACCCAGTAACAACCCCTTACCAACCTATATGTCTCTGTCATATCACTCCTCTTCCTCCTATCCACTAGGCTCTGTAAATTGCATCTTCTCAACCTTTCATTATATTCAACATTCCAGAGATCATAAACTACCTTAATCGATCACCTCTATACCCTTTCAAACATCTCTTCATCCTTTTGAAAGCTAGTTGACCTAATCAAGGCCTTAAACAATGAAACAAGTATCTCCTTCTTTCTACAAGTCAGTGTCCTCTCATAATTCCTAGAATTCATTGTGGTGTCTTCTAAATTTTAGATTCTTATCCACCATCATCTAAAGATCTCTTATTTCCTCCACCTCCAACAGTATATATCCACACTATGCATAAATTCTACATCCCATCTTTGTTATCCAAATTTTGAACCTATACCTTTTGCAACAATTAACTTGCATCCCACCTCCTATGCCCTGTACCTATTCAGTCAATTTATTCAAGTCTTCTAAAACCATAACATCTGTTCTACCCCTCAGAGTTCATCCCAACTTTGCATCATCTGCAAACAAGTTAATATCCCCATCCAAATCTTCCCTAATATCATTAACACACAGGTTAAAGAACAATGTCCCTAAAACAGACACTGATGGACACCACCAGTGATTTTTCTTTTTTCTGGGATATTGCTCCTCTATGCAACTTGCTGATACCTCTCAGATAGCCAATCTCTGATCCAATGCAGTAGTCTAATATCCATCCACTGCACTGTGATTAAAAGCCTTTGCAAAGCATAAGTATAATATTGTGTATCCATCTCCTTTCTCCAATTTATTTCATATCCAAACACAAGTAATACACTAATAAGTCCTACAACATGATTTACAACAAATTAGGATGCATTACAATGAGATCAGCTTAGATTTGGTAGATGAATTATACAGGGAATTATAATTAAATATGAAAAAAGGATACATACTTATATACAATAAACATGGTCAGATGTTTCTCAGTATCTTACACAATCAACTGCTCTTTCTGTGCAGGATATATGGTCCTCTTTTGCAGAAGGTGATGGAAGAAAGGGAAAAGAAAGGTGTTCCATGGACTGGGTTGTCTCATATGATGAGGTTTTGTTTGCAGCGGCCTGTCATCCAGAGTCGGTTTAGGATTTTCCAAGTATTTCAGTACAAGCGGGCACTACGTGGAAGATGTTTGGCTGTTGGAATACCACTATTATTTTCAGGATATAGTGCAAGCCATTGTTGAAATCTTGTCTCTGGGAGATTTTTAGGTGGTTCAACAGTTGTCAGGAAGCTGTGTTGGGATCTTAGTCTTTGGGGCACTGCGGTCTGTCTGAATTGTGGGTGGCATTCATTTGTCAGCTTCTTTCATCAGCTGAGAATGTGGATTTTCGAATTGAAAGCAGTACAATACCAGCCAAACTATAGAGGTATTTTAGTGGTGTTGGTTTCAGGCATCCTGTAATTAAGCGGCAGCTTTCATTCGAAGCTGGATCAAGGTTTTCAGCATGGCAGGATCTGGACCATACTGGGCAGGCATATTCAGGAGAAGAATAGCAAAGGGCCAAGGCAGAAGATTTCAGTATGCTAGGGTCTGCACCCCATTTGGAGGAGGTAAGCTTCCTTAGTATGTTGTTTCTTACATTCACTTTTGCCTTTGTTTTATCTATGTGGGTTTTATATGAGGTGCGATCGAGAGTCACACCGAGGTAGATTAGTTTCCAGAAATGTTCTATATTAGAGCCTTTCCAAGAAATCTGTAGCTTCATGTTGGCCTCCTTATTGTTAAGGTGGAAAAGGCCAGTCTGGGTTTCAAGGGGTTTGATTTTAGTTGATTGCTGGTATAGTATGTGGTTAGACTATTTAAGGCAAGTGATAGAGTAGTTTCAGTGGACTTGAAATTTTTTGACTGAGTAGCTATGGCAAGGTCATCAGCATAGATAAAATTTCTAGTTCCTGGAAAGATGGGGGGATCATTGATGTGGATGTTGAAAAGTAATGGTGATAACACACACTTCCCTGGGGGAGGCCATTTTTTGGTGGTACTAGCGGCTCTTCCTATCCCCAAGGTCCACATAAAAGCATCTGTTTTCCAAGAGTGATTGGATCATGAGGACAAGGCGATAGTCTGTAATTATTCTGTATATTTTATTTCTGAGTGTGAGATGGTTTATGGTATCATATACTGCAGTTAGGTCTACAAAGACTGCTCCTGTGGCTAGTTTTTGCTCATAACCATATTCTATATATTGAGTGAGGTTCAGAATTTTTGATATGCAGGATTTTCCTGTTCTAAAGCCTGCCTGCTCAGTAATAAGGGATACTCTTGAGGGTTTGGAGGGACTTCCTTGGAGTGGTCAAGATCTTCCATGAAACCCTTCCAATTAGCTTTTTGGAAATTAAATCGTCGTCTGTAAGGGACAGTGTTAGGCATAATTGCTAGGTTGAATTGAAGCATTATTGGTCTATGTTGAGTATGTGGAATCAGATTTAAAACCTTTTTAACACACATGTTGGATATTTTTGAGCTAACAAATATGAGATCAGGGTTATAGCCTCGCTTCCATCTGCCACTGTTGAAAGATGCAGGGAGTTTTGGATTATGTATCAGATTTAGAGAAAGGTTTTAAGCCCATTTTTCAACAAGTTCTCAACATTCATTGGACTTTATGTAACCCCAGTAAAACAATATGGCTGTTAAAGTCACCTAACACAACATTAGTCATGTAATGCAATATTATCGAGGAGGATGTCAGTTAAGGAGAAAGCTTCTTCTGGTGGTTTATAGACTGAGGTGATTGAGATATTTTTAAATGTGATCATAATAATCTCAATGTTTCTGTTCTTTGTTGAGTCAATGGACGATGGGATCAAGTTCTCTTTTGTTGATATTGCAATGTCATATTTATCGTGGGGTATTTCTTTGAGTTTCATGCCATGGATGGAAGGTCTTGCAACACCTTCTCCTCTGTGAGTTTCTTGCAGACAGAGCAGATTGCAGTCATTATCTCTGCAAATATTTGCAATGTGATCTTTCTTGACACTGGAGAAACCTTTAATATTAAATGATATTATTTTTAGGCTTGGCCCCAGGTAGGATCCTTTAGAGCAGAAATTTCGGAGCATTTTAGTTCAATCACTTGCGTTTGATTGATAGCAGCTTTTGAGAGCTTTAGCTTCCCCTAATGGGTACTAACAGGGTGCATGAACGAGAACCTAGCTGGTGTGCACTCCATTGTCTTTGTCCAATGAAGCCATTGCTTTATTGTGTTAAGTAAGTAGATTATTAAACCATGACCTTCCTTTAGCATATCCATGCTATCCATCAAAGATAATACCATTGTTGCCAACCAAATTCTGGATACTGGTTCTCACCAGCCTCTCTAACAATAGGCATATTATATGATGCTTGAGTTCTGTCATTTCCATTATGAAGCAGTGCTATCATGCCTTCCTTTCACTCTCTTGGAACTTGACCCAATTCAAGACTCATAATAAACAAGTATGTCAAGGTAGGTGCCAGTTCAGTATACATGGTGTTATATATTGTTAAGTTCCACAGCCATATTAACAGCAAGTTTGCTCAATTCCGCATATACCTATTGTTCTCTTACAGTCAGTCTCTCCTCCTGAATAACTGCTCTGAAACTCTCCATGTCGCATTCACAAGAATGAAAAGCCTTTATTAACTGCTCATTAAATACCTCAACTATATCCTCTACAGCAGTTGTTCATAAACCATTTTCAGCATTCTATTCCATCCTTCAATATTCATTCTTTTTTTTTCCGGCTACATATCAAAATAACTCCCTAGGATATTTTCTGGCTTTGTTAACTAACTGCTGCTCATGCTGAACTTTTGCTTCCCTTACCAAATACGTCACTCTGCTTGCCTGTTCTTATGTTTAATATATTTTTCTCTGAAGAGAGGTATTGTAAATATGTGATCTATTGTACTCTTATTTTTATGAATTGTTTGGTTCCCTCAAAGTATACTTTCTCTTTTTTTCTGAATCGTTGAAAGTAATTTTTTGTATACTAGTATAATAATTGCTGTATTTCAACTTTCTGGGATTTTTAGTTGCCTCCAGAGATTATAAAATATTTCAAAACACATTTGATGGACAGGATGCCTGCTTTTATATTAAGTTGTAAGTTTATTTCATTTTCTCCAGGGAATTTTCATGATTTTCTTTGTAGTATGTTGGATTTCTTGTAATTTATATCTTCCACTGTACAGTAAGCATTAAATCAATATTATGCTCATTACTATTTTGTCATAAGTTTTGAAAAAACGTTCAGCCAAGTTTTCACTTTGATTGTTTCAATAATCACTTTTTTTTAAATCCCTATTCATGTTTTTTAGAATTCTGTATGTTATATTTAAAGAAGCTTGATTGCTACAATTATGTTATTCCCACCTATATCCAACCTATATGTAGTCAGTCATGGAATACACTAATGATTTCGAAAGCATATGGTGTCAAGTAGAGATAGGCAAGATTTTATTTAGTGGTATGTTGCTACAAACAAAGGAGATGTTTAGGCAGTTGAGTTTGGCAAGTGCAAGAAGAATGATTTTTATGGGAAATTTTAACTACAGCAGTATAAACTGGGGAGAGGAAGATGCATGTAGCAATAAGGGAATGGAATTTCTGGAGTTCTTGAGGGACAATTGTCTTAGGCAACATGTAGAGGGAACAAGAGGTTCAAGAGTTTTGGATTTGGTCATAGCATCAGAAGAGCTGACAATAAGTGGCATGACATCTCTCCCACGTTGGAGAGAGAGTGACCATATGGTTTTGACTTGGAAGATGAATAGACATGCAGGAGTATCAAAGAGATGGGAATATATGTGGAGAAATTGTGAAGAATATTTGTTAGCAGCAATAGTAAGCTGTATTCCATGAGTGAAGAAGAGGATACAATTTGGTGTGAATTGGATGACAAACAATATTAAACAGGAGCTGCATATGAAAAATAGGCTATGGAAGTGATATAAGGAGAAAGGTGAAGAGCAGATGCATGAATAATATAAGACTCAGGCCAGAAGAGTTACTAGTATGGTAAGGAAGGTGAAACTGGAATATGAATATGGAATATGAAACTGGAAACCCTAAGATCCAAAGAAAATGCTAGGGAATTTTTTTAGCTATGTGGCCAGTAGGATGTGAAATGATTGTGGAAGAATGACATTGTGGGATAAAAATGGGAATAGAGTGACTGATGCAGAGGATATAGTGGAATTGTTCAATGAACACTTTATTGGTGTATTTCATCCTGGATGAGTAAAGTTTAATACTGGAGGGATAGGGCAGGTTCGAGGTTTAGAGGTGCAGGAGGAGAAGGGGTGTGTGTTCCAAATACTGAGAACTCTGAATATCAGTCAAGTTGTGGGACTAAATGGTATTTCACCATGAGTTTTGATAGAATATGCTAAGGAACTGACAGCTCCTTTGACCTGGCTTTTCAATGAAAGTCTGACTATGGGAAAGGTGCTCAGGGAATGGAAGGAAAGTAAGATAGTGCATTTGCATAAGAGCAATCCCTTTCTGATTGAGGTTGGGAAGGACATACTTGTTTAAATATGGTGAAATGTTTCTTTCCAGTTTCTAGCCATTTTGAATTAATATTGAAATCGCTATTTACTAGTTCTATTTACTATTTAGCTATTAGTGAAAGCCATCAGGATTTAAAGCAATTTATACTACTGTGTGGTAGGTCTTCACGTATTGGCAACAGGGGATCGGTATTTATATTTTTTGTACTCTTTTTTGAGAGCATCTTGTCTGTGCAAGTTTTGCAGTGCAATGTTGCTAAAAGTTGGAAGCCAGTGGAAGGGACCACGCCCTTGTACTTGCTATTGTCCTCATTGCTTCCTTTATTCTGATGTTGATTTTCTTGATATGAGAACTGTTTTGCAATGCTGGTGAACAATGTTCTGCTGCAGAGTAGCTACACCAAACTTGGAGTTTCGCAATGAGTAGTAGCAGCAGCGGAACCACACAGTTTTTGCATATTATCAGTTCTGTTCTTATTCTCCAGATGTCTTTTGAAAAAAACTGTGATATCAAAGAGAACACCCAGATATTTAGAGAAATCTTGATACTGCAGTGTTGTGTTGTGTTGTTAGAGCTGACCTGAAGGCTTCCTATTTGCCACTTTTGGCGTTCAGGTGAAAAAAGCTGACCTCAGTCTTATTGAGGTTTACTAGTTATCCATAGATCAGATATATATCTGGATATATATCATTATAGAGAATTATCTTATTCAACTTATATAAAGTTGAACAAGATAATTGTCTATAATAAGATTATTTTATGTCATTCCTTATAGAATTAAAGGCAGTAATTTCTAAGAATTACTCAGTATATGGTCAAGGAAAACGCTTTCATTCTGTGATTCTCAGTTCAATTCAAATCACACCAAACACTATATAAAACAAATTGAACATACCATTCAGCTAAAAGTTATGTAGTTTCACTTGACTTTTCAGTACTTATTGTTTTAACTCATTCATTCCACCTTATCTGAAATTCTTAGAATACTCAAAGTTAAAAGCTTTGCTTGACAAATATACTTGTGTATGTCATCTTTCAAAAAGCAAGTTTCCTTAAATATTTCTCATTTTTCTGAAGTAGGCATGAAGAATAATTGTTCAGACAATAGCAATACAATAAGTTGATCATTCCAAATGCTTTTCCAATAAAAGAATGTTTACTGTTGATTCTCTCTTGCTTGCTTCTCATGTAAAAAAGCTTGGTATGTCATGCAGCCATTCAATTATTAACTTCACATTTTCTGCTTGGAAAGTCGTTAAAGATTAGAGAATGTAACTGAGTAGTTTATTAGAGCTTATTGGTCTCTTTTCTTTCTTGATAGTGTTCTTGTTACCCAGCAATGGTTGTTGTAAAAAATGATCATGCATACTTATTACCAAGATTCAATGCAAAACAAGGGACAAAATTGTTGCTATAACTACAATCCTCACATCTACAGTAATAGTGTGCCATACAAACACTATTATAAACAAACATACAATAATATACTTACAACATTATTTCTATGTGAATTGCTAAGGATTACAGCATACAGTAAGCAATTTTCCTACTTAATTACCTTTTTTCAGATTACTATTGGTACCACCTAACCACATGGTGACACCAGTAATACTAAACATATAAGTACATTACTAAACATGAACACCTACATATATTTTTAGATTAGTTTAAGTATTTTTATATGATAATGTTCATTAATGAAATTTATAATCAGTATATATAATACTGTAAAACTACATGAAATATTTAGATTTGATCTCTTCATTGTAAGATCTCCTTTTGATTTTGTTAAGAAATGATCCCATATTTCTCTATTCTTTTCACTGTGTGTTTTTTCCTATAGCTCTTTTGCAATTTTCATTAATTTCTGCTTCCATCTAATTTTATGCTTCTCCATTGCTTATATGCTTCTTTCTTGTCTTTGATTATTGCTTAGTTTTCTCATCCCACTTACTTATCCCCTTCTCCTCAGCATTTGCTGCATTTATTAATGTAGTTTTCCCTCAAATCCTACATTGCTACTTGTACACAACCTGCATATTCATTTACTACTATTTCTCTCCTAAGTTCACCTCTATCATTGCATGGCAGGAGATTTCACAATCTCCATGTTCTCACTCTTCAGTTTGGTTTCTAACAACTGCTTTACATCCTCCTTCATACAATTCTTTTCACCCCTCAAACCATTTGTGTTAGCCAAGACAATTAGCTGTTTTACTTTACCGTTTCATTCTGGATGGAATGACTAATATTGAGAAATTTTGGGAAAGTGAAACGCGATTTTGTTACAAGTGTTTCATTAAGTGTTCCCGTGATCATTTAGTCTCTATATATAATTTTTTCCTAAACTTGTTTTCATGGTTAGTTCACTTGGTTAACATTATTATTTGAGACCACCTGATTCTTTGTCTTCTCAGCCATGATAATGACTTGCTGTTTTTAAACTTTTGCAGTTTTTAAAATATGCATAAAAGTAAGATTTATTGCCCCACACAGGGTAAAAGTTGGAGGACATTTTTGTCTGTTCATGCCATGTACTGGTTATTACTAACACAATTTTCCAACATAAAAATTTGCACAAATTCACATGGAGAGAAGAGGTAAGGAATGAAAAAAGTCTCATTGACTATGTTGTTGATAGTGCTGTTTTCTCACTGGTGCAGGACCAGAGTGTACAGAGGATTTGAAATTGGAAATGATAAACCACTTAGTCTTGAGCAGGATACAATTGAATTTCATATTGAAAAGAAGAACATGTAAGAAAGTTTTAAGGTGAATAAAATTTGAGCAGCCTTCAGATTTGAATCATCATCAGTTGCATCAGTCTTGGGACTGGTAGCCCAGCAGCAATTTCCTACATTCCACTCTGTCATTGGCTTTCTTCTTAACCTCTTGGTAACTTCTCAAACCCATGCTGTCTCTGACTTGGTCAAGAAAGCTTTTCCTTGGTCTGCCTTTTCTTCTTTCCCCCTCTATTTTGCCTTCAGTTATTCTTTTCACAAGTCTATCATGTCGAAGTATATATCCAAACCACTTATCACTTCTAATTTTGATTGATTTTATTAGAGTTGCTCTATTGTTTATCTCTCTCAGGACTTGTTGGTTTTATTTTTTTTCTGGCCATTTTATTTTGTTCATGTGACACCAGCACCACATTTCAAGAGCCTCCAATCTTCTTACATCTTCTCTGAATCGAGGTTTCACGTCCACACAGTGGAATGCTCCATATCAATGTCTTTACTAATTTTTTTTCAATTGTAGGTTGAGGTTTCCTGTTAAAATGCTTTTCATACAGAATTGGGCTTTTGCATTGTTTATGCTTGATCTTATGTTTTCTCTTGTTCTGCCTTCTGTTATTAGGCTACCTAAATATATAAAGCTTTTCACTTGTTTTATTTGTTCCCCGCTGATGTCTATATGCTTATCTGTATTGATAGGGATTTTGCCTGTAACTATTATTTTAGTCTTACCTGTGTTGAGTTTCATTTTATATTTTTCAAGGTTATTATTTAGTAATTCTTGCATTGTTTTTAATGTTTCTCTGTATCTGCTACAAGGGCTATGTCATCAGCAAATCTTATACACATGACCTGCTCACCATGTATCTTTATGCCACAATTTATTTTATCTTTAGTTTCCTGAATGGCCTTTTCAATATATAAATTAAATAAAAGTGGTGAAAGTCTACACCCTTATCTTACTCCACTCCTGATATTTATTATTTTCTCCTTATCATTCATTTTAATCTGTACCTTTTGATTTTTGTAAATTTGATAAATTGTTTTCCTATTCCTCAAATTCATGCCGATATTAGTTAGACAGTTTAGGAGTATTTGCTGGTTTACTTTATCAAATGCTTTCTCTAAATCAAGGAAGCAAATGTAAGTATTTTGACTAAGGTCTAATCTTCTCTCTATTATTGTTCTTAAACAGCGTATTGCCTCTCTTGTTCCTTTATTCTTTCTGAATCCAAATTAGTCTTTATCCAATAGACAGTCTTTTTGAATAAATTCTATTTTGAATAATTTTTAGCACAATTTTGCTATCATGTGGGATTAAAGCTATTGTTCTAAATTGGCTGCATTTATTTGCATTATTAGTTTTTGGTATTGGTATTATGGTTGATTTCTTAAACTCCTTTGGTATTTCTCCTCTATCATAGATTTGGGCTATTAATTGATAGAGTAAGGTTTTTGTCTCATTACCTAGATTTTGTAGCAGTTCTATAGAGGAATATTTTCTACACCTGGACTTTTTCCCTTACTCATTTTGGACAGTGCTTTATCAATTTCTTCTTACATTATTGGAAATCAGATTTGAATGGTAGAAAAAATACATTATTCAAGAAAGAAATGAAAGAGTTGGAGAAAAGGAAACACACCTTGGAAGTTCATTGGCAAATCCTGAAGAAAACATTCATTGATCCAGGCCAGAGAGGCATGTGGTGAGGTTGTTGTGCAAGGACTGAAAAATGAGAACTCCATGAGAACACAGGAAGCAAGAGGCATTCAAAGAAAATAACAAAGCATGTCAAAAGTTCCTGCTAATGAATCAGCTTGTGCTCTTAGAGAATACAGACTAATGTAGAAAGCTAACACTGTAAAACTAGCTAAACAAAAGTCATGGGAAGTCTTTGCTAAGAACATAGACAATAAATATCAAGATAACAAAGTATTATGGAGGCTGCTGAAAAAGCTCAGAAATTACAGAAAGAGTGCTGTAAAAGGAATTAAAGTTTACATGAGCATTTGTGAAAAATATATACTTAATGTTTGGAGGAATTCAAACAGTTCCTTGACCAAACAATCAGTGACAGCACATTTGTAAAAAAGCACTCAACACATATGCAATCAGGTATACATATTCATACATGAAGTAGAAAAAAGCGATCAAAAGCCTGAAATGTGGAGGACAGTTGGAGTAGATGATATTCAACCAGAAGTGCTCACATATGGAGGTATAAAATTCTTACAGTGGCTGCACTATATATTTCAGAAAGCCTGAACAGAGGTACAAAATCCAGATGATTGGGGTAGCGATCTCATAGTACCCATATTTAAATGGAAATAAAACTGAATGTGAGAATTATGGAGGTGTTTCTCTACTGAGTGTTCCCTGTAAGATTTATGCAATTATACTTGAGAAACAGTTGAGGATTGTGGAAGAAAAGATTGGTGAAAAACAAGTCGGATTAAGGCCAAATAGAAGCTCTCTAGATTTTTAACTTTATAACAAATAATTCAGAAATTATGGAAATGTAACAAATATCTGTATTTAATTTTTGTAGATATGGAAAAGTCATATGATAAGGTGCCAACAGAAAAGTCATTCAAAACACTACAGTCGTAAGGTGTCATATGGGCATAATATCAATCATTACTTAGTCTATTTCAATTGAAAGTCACCAGTTAGAAATGAAGGAAGTAAAGGAAGATGCATTAATATTAAATCTGGTGTCAGACAGTGGTCTACATTATCCCATCTGTTATTAATTATGTACATGAATTACATTATGAAGGAAAGTGGTATTAAACCTGTTATCAAAATTGGAGATGTTAATGTCAACTCCTTGCTTTATGTGGATGACGTTATACTTCTAAATAAATCTGCTAAAAGTCTGCAAGATTCTCCAAATAAATTGAATAACTGTTGTAATAGATTTGGAATGAAAGTCAGCAATAATAACACAAAGACAATGAATATTGGCAGAAGCATTTAAACTATTAACTTTGTTGTGAATGGTGAAGCTATAGAACAATAAAACATTTTAGCTACTTAGGCACGATTTTTATTGAGGATGGTAAATTAAGTATGGAAATATAAGGTATGTTCCAAAAAAATACAAACTTTTTTATAAAGATTTTATTGCTCATTTTACAAAATTGTAAGCTTCACCTTCAAAGTAGCCCCCCTCTATTGCGATTCATCATTCCCAATTTATTCCATTGGTGCAGTGCACTTTCTGTGAAGGTGTGCAGTTCTCTTATTGTATATCCCGAATTGCCAGTATGGTTTGGAAATGACGTCCTTTTCAAAACAGTTTTACGTTTTGGAAACTGGAAAAAGTCTGCTGGGGCTAATGTTTTGCCATATAACTCCAGACAAGGAGCAATTACTCAGCTGGCACATTGTTGTGGAGCAAAATCCAAGCCTGGTTTTCCCACATTTTAGTCCTCTTCCTGTGCACAGCATCTCTCAAACGTTCTAAAACTTCCTGGTACAACTCTTTGTTTACCTTCTGACCACATAATTCAAATACATAATGGACAATGCATTTCTCATGAGTTAACTTAATCATCACCTTGATCTTTGACAGACTCATCTGTGCTTTATTTTGGTTAACAGGATCCATTCTCCACCTGCTCTGATGATTGCAGCTTGGTTTCAACATCAGCATATTCCCATGTCTCACCTCTTGTTATGATATTCTAAAGATAGTCACTGCCATGTGCATTGGCAAGCATTTCCTGACTGGTTTCAACATGATTCTCTTTCTGATCCTCAGCCAACAAATGTCAAGAATTTTTCACCAACATGACGCATCTGAATTTTTTCCATCAAAATTTGATGGCAAGATCCTATGCTGAAGCTCATTGTTTCAGGAACTAGTCACCCTCATTCTCATTCTCCACCATATACTACTTTCATTGTCAGTGAACCGCAATCATTGTTACCAACTTCATATCCATTCCTATTTGCTGCTCCATTTATGTAATAGTTTTCTGTACAGATCTGAAAAATGTCTCTGCAAACACCAGCAGTGTCATAGTGTAGACATTTATCTTATTCAATTCATCACTCAGATAATATGAGGAAATTACTAAGATTAAACCTACCTTTTGCAAACCCATGCTGTGCTCTCCAACATACATTGTTATTAATCCTATTCACCCATTCCTGAATTCTACCCTCAACCAACGTATCCAATAGATAACTTGCTTAATTTGGTTAATTTTCTTCGTATGCTATGGAGCCTCCTTGATGTAACTATCTAGCCTTATTTCCACTACCTTTGAACCTTTCCTCAGCAAGATTCAGAATAAACATGCGATGTGCAGACAAGCACATAAAAATTAATAACAGCAATCAATAACAAATTTAAAGACACTTGTCCGCAATCGTGCACACATGCTATGATATGAGTAAATTACTCATATCATAGACCAGATTTATCATTTGCACAAAGGTAACAAAGATGCCCGTTTTGAAGACAACTCGAAGACAAACATCAAAATGGTGACAACATTTGGATCATTGACTACGATCAAGTTAAACTGGTGCAAAAACCAAGTGATGCCACTAGCAGCCACCAGTGTTCAGGCACTGCATAGGCAATGTGCAAGACCCTCGAAGTTAAACATATGACTCAAATACCACACATCCACTTCACCAACATCCATAAGCTAAACCTTAATAATGTCCACTACCATCTTCAGTCTGCCAAGCCAACTCTTTCTGGCAGGAATTCTAATCTCACCCCCACCAGCACTATTTATCTCAACCTTCCAAACTACTCACTCTTTAGCAACTTCTGTTCCAAGGGTGATGTCTGCACATACATCTGCTCTGACATACCTTGCCAGAGAGCACCCAACTTTGGCTGAGCTTCTTTGGCTGAAAATATCCCTTCCCCACTCAGTCAAAAATTCATTTGCTGACTCCCCAACACAACCAACCACTCTGAGCTCTTTAATTTCCTCTCCATAAAAATCGACTTTCCCCCTTTCCCAACAGTGAAATTAACCTCCTAGGAGATTTTAATGTCCTCAACACTAACTGGCTTTCCTCTTCCAGTTGTGCTGATCTTGCAGACAGAGATGCTGAAACATTTGCCATCAGTAGTGA
Source organism: Typopeltis vanoorti (assembly GCF_054136105.1). Taxonomy (NCBI): domain Eukaryota; kingdom Metazoa; phylum Arthropoda; class Arachnida; order Uropygi; family Thelyphonidae; genus Typopeltis; species Typopeltis vanoorti. The sequence goes on along the minus strand of NC_143555.1, from coordinate 162,050 downwards.
CCTACACAACTTGTTCAAATGCCAACCAGAATACCAGATAACCCAAACCATTCCCCAAACACTCTAGATCTCTTCTCACCTCTGACCCTCCAAATACACAGTGAAAGTAGTGAGTCCCCCTGGGTAATTCTGACCACAATCCAGTGTTCATCTCCTCCCCCATGCAACAATGCTTACACAAACACTTCTATACAAGAGTAGCTTGGCATTATGAAAATGCCAAGTGGGACAGCCTCTGCAATTCTATGCCACGTTCCCATAGTTAGACTATTGCTTCTAGCGTTCCAACCCAAACATATGTACTGATCTTTTTGCCAAATTAATATTCACTGACATGGAAACATACATTCTACCCAGTACTCTGAACTGTCATTCCCTAAAAAAACTGGTTCTCCAAAAGATGTACCAAGTCTGTACAGATGAAAAACCAGACATACCATAACTGGTTGAAATCAAGAACCTCATCCTAATCATCCAGAACCATATTGTAGTCCAAAATAGATACAGAAAAACAATTAATGCTTCCAAAACAGAGTTTGAAAGAGCAAAAAGAAGGAAACTAGCAGCCTGTCCAAATGGCAGCTGAGCCTTTTGGTCTGTCACCAAAGCAATTGGCCATAAGTTTTGCCCAGTGCTATTCCTGCCCTTATCATACCCAGATGGCTCTATTGCATCATCATCACCTACAGAAAAAGTCAGTCTTCTGGCTTCACACTTTGCTTCCAATGCATGCATAATTCACTATTTAACATAAATGGTAAATATCCCCAAACCATTCCAGACACCCAACATACAATGCCCCCTATATCCTTTTGCCAGGATGAGATCAGTAAAATACTGTTCAAATTAGACACACATCTCCTGGCCTTGATGACATTTCTCCCAATTGTCCTGAAAGTTTGTGTTCCAGAACTGACTCCTATGCTATGTTGCCTGTATATACTCTCATCTCATACTCTCATATTGTGGAATCTATCCACAAACTGGAAATTGGCCTATATTCAGCCCATTCCCAAGAAAAGTGAAAAGTCAATGCCATCCAACTACCACTCTATCTCACTTACCTCAGTCCTGCAAAGTAATGGAAAAAGTTATAAGTTCCCAACTCCTACACTACATTGAAGACATCCACATAATAAATGACTGCCAGTATTTATTCCATAGCTGCCAATCAACAGGAGATCTGCTCAAATATATGCCACCCATCTCTCAACAAATGCAATGGATTAGTTTGGTGAATCACAAGCGATTGCACATGATATCTCCAAAGCAATTGACCGGGTCTGGCACAAAGGCTTACTAAGCAAACTACCATCATTCGGTCTGACCCAGGATTTCTGTACGATTGGATTGCCAGCTTTCTGTCTTGAAGCACACTGTGTGTGTGATGGTGGATGGCTCTATTCTCTCACCATTCAATTAATGCTGGGGTTCCACAAGGTTCTGTCCTCTCACCAACCCTCTTCTTGCTATATATGAATGATCTACTTCGATTGAACTCCAACCTAATACACAGTTTTGCAGATGACTGCACACTACACTCTTCACTTTCATTTGATAACATTTGATCACAACTCACCTCAACCTACAGAGCATCAACAACCACACACCCTCAATTCCGATCTCCAAGCCATACTACAATGGGGTTTCGGATAACCATAGCAGTTTCAATGCTAATAAAATTCAATTCTGTCCTATTTCCCATAAAAAACATTTTCCCCCAGTATCCTTTTTAACGATACCCAAATTTCGAGATAGTTTGAGATCTCTCTTCTTGGAATCACCTTCACAACAAACCTCTGGCATAAACACATCACAACCATGGGGTTGGCCTCAAGGGGATTCATAGTCTGTAGTGTTTGTTGAGACCTCCTGATAAAGATAAGTGGTATTTTAAGTTATCATTGACAAATTCACTTGAATATTACGTAGTTTTGTTTGCGTTGCATATCTTAGTGAGTCTGTTTGTGTGTTTTTGGTGTTTAAATTATTAATTTGATAAAATATGATAGAAGTGAGTATGACGTCGGTAAGAAGAAAAATGGTGGCTAGTAATAATGGTTTGCCATCTTTATTCAATAACTGTAATATAAAGGAGATTATTCAGTGTACTATCTGCAAATTGTATGCTTTGTGGAGTGCAGTTGAAGTATGGTTAGATGACAATAAAGTAGTGAAAGGAAAATGAGGAATTAAAGTGTATTTCAGGTCGTGAGTATGATATTTTTGTCAAACTTTAGAATGAAGAAAAGTGATATGACAAGAAATGGCAAGGTTGTACCAGAGAACTGTGAGGGCATGAATGTAGAAAGTGTGAATAATAAAAAGTATGATAGGAAAAATAAGAGTATCAGTGTGAACGTAAACAAAATGAAGGAGAGAGGCTGTATGGAGATTCGTTATTACGAGGTGTGTTAGTAGAGGATTTGACAAAATTGTACCAATCTGGTACGACCATCAAGGAGGTAACTGAGTCTATTAGAGAGCTAAAGGAAAGGGTGAAAGAAATGATTGTTGTGGCAGGTACCAATGATTTGAAAGGAGATAAAATGGAAATGATAGAGGACCTGAATGAATTGTTTGAGGTAGCAAATGAAAAGAGCGAGAGAGTTAGGATAATCAGTCTTTTGTTGTGGTATGACAGTAAAATGTTTAAAAGGAGGGCCATAATTGCAAATGACTTTATGCATGGGATATGTATGATGAGTGGTGTGGAATTTGTGGATGTGTGTGGAGTGAGTTCGATGTGCGAAAGGATCTATATAAGATGGATGGCTTGCATTTGAATGTATTCGGTGTAAGGAGACTTGAAAAAAAGGTGTTGTTGAACGAAGTGGATGTACAGAATCAGGGAAACTAGATTTATTACAGGGGAGTAGATATGCAGACCTTAGGGAGGCAGTTGATTGTATAAATGAGTATAAGCCTGAGTGTGAAATTCATGTACCCTAATGTACATGATCCTAATGCTAGGAGTATTATGAACAAGAAGGAAGAATTTTTGACCATGGTTGGCACTTCCAGACCACAGGTTATTGGCATTAGTGAAACATGGCTGACTGTAGATGATATATTTAGTGGGATTGAATGTGATGGGTAAGTGTGTTCAGGAATGACAGGGAGAATAAAATGGGGGAGGAGTATTGTTGATGATAGCTGATGAGCTAAAGCCAAGGAGAACAGAAGTTGAATTGTAGGATAGAGAAAAGAGCACATTTGAGGCCATTTGGTGTGAGATTGTGACTGGCAGAACAAAATATACAGTTGGGTGATGCTATAGACCAGGTGAAAGAAAAGATGGTGGAGATAGTATGCACAAGCAAATAGAAGAAATCCGTGGAAGTAGGGTAATTATTATGGGTGATTTCAACTATGATAACATTGACTGGAAGGAGGAGAGGACACATGGGCGGAAGGAATTGGATTTCATACGGTTATTAAGGGATAACTATCTGCAACAGCATGTAATAGAAAATACTACGGGATCAGAGTGCTTGACCTAGTAATTGCATCTGAGGATTTGGCTGTAACAAATATGACCATGTTGCCACCAATTGGTGAGAGTCATCATAGGGTCTTGACTTGGGAGGTGGCTAAAGGTGTGGAATTCACAATTAAGACAGGGTACATGTGGAATTATCGGGCCAAGTAAGTATGACATGCTTAGGAGTTTGATTGGTTCAGTGCCATGGCATGTACAACTTCAAGGGCTAGAAGTTGATAGTGCAGGGTACACAATAAGTGTTTGCATGAAGCAATGGTTGGCTGTATACCTAGAGTCCGAATAATAAATCAAGTAGGGGATAAATGGATGAATAACACTATTTAGCTTAAGCTGCAAAAAAGAAATAACTGTAGAGGGAATTAGGAGAAAGGTGACTGGCAGGCACACGAACAGTATAAATCGCAGGCCAGAAGGGTAACGAGTGTGGTAAGAAAAGCAACAAAGGATTACGGAAGAACATTGGCCATGCAGGCTAAAGAGAATCCTAAACAGTTTTTTTGATATGTTGCAAGTAAACGAAAAAATGTATATGGCTGAATGATTTTAAAGAATGCCTATGGTAGGGAGGTAACTTAATCAGTTGTTATAGTTGAGTTACTGAGTGAGCACTTTGGAAGAGTATATCATCGAGGTGGTGGCATTGCAGAAATGAATGGACCAATAGATTATACAGGAATTGTGGTGAATGAAGAGCAAGTGAGTAGTCTATTGCATAACCTCATTGTCAATACATCTGTGGGATTGGATGATATACCAGCTCATGTCGAAATGAAGTGGCTAAAGAATGTCAGTACCCTTGACCATTTTGTTTAATTTGAGTCTCGGGTCTGGGTTACTTCCGAGGGGTGGAAAGAGGGGTAAAATAGTTCCACTACATAAAGGAGGTCCCAAGACTGCTGTTGTAAATTACCGACCAATTAGCATATCAGGAATCATTGTCAAGGACTTGGAGAAATTAGTCAAGAAAAGAATACAGGATTGGATAGATGAAAATGGGATATTGTATGGGGGACAACATGGTTTTGTGAAGGGTAGATCATGCCTCAGTACCTTGCTCACGTTTTATAACACAGTGACGGCTGAACTGGATAAGGGTAATGGGTTTACAATGATTCCACTGGACCTTGCCAAGGCCTTTGACAGAAGACAGCATGGAACTCTAATCAGTAAACTGGAGCAGATGGGGGATGGATAAAGGGCTGGTGAGATGGATAGGAGGGTGTTTGATGGAGAGATACCAGAGAGTGGTTTATTTATTAGTGGAGTCTAAAAGACTGATTGTGACTAGTGGTCTGCTGCAGGGACCACTTCGACCACTACTTTTCAATTTGTTCATCAATGATATAGGAAACAACCTGAGAGGAAGCGTTCACTTGTTTACTGATGATGCAAAGTTGGGTAGAGCAATTGGGAGTGCACAGAATGTAAATATTTTACAGGATGATTTGGATTGTTTGGAGGACTGGGCTAGGGAAAATGGATGTTAATTTAATGTGGCACAGTGTAAGTTTATGCATTTTACGGTGAAAAGAATAGCAGCACTATATCACATTTTTGGAAAGTTACTTGAGGAGATTGATGAGGCCAGGGATTTGGGAGTGTTGGTGGATAGGGAATTGAATTTTAGAGGGAACATTGCAAGAGTGGCTAAATCAGCTCATCAAATCACTTGGCTTCTGAAAATACTTTTACAAGCAGAGACATACAAGTTATTGTTCCTCTGTCGAGCCTTGATAAGACCCCAGATATGGGCTCCAGGGTTTCTTCTTGATGGGGAGGAGGTGGAGAGGATCCAAAGACGAGTGACTAAGATGATAGCAGGTCTGTGGAATGAACCTTATGAGAACAGGTTGAAGCTTTGTTGGTTGCAAAAATTGGTTGATAGGCAGAAAAAGGGTGATATATTATTGAGACATTCAAATTACTGAAGTGATTTCTATAAGAATAAGCCAGAAGATATTTTTGACAATAGGACTAGTGGTCAGAGGAAGAGGGGCCATACATGGAATCTGGGCAAGAATGTGGTTAGCAGGGGTGTTAGAGCTAGGTGTTTTACTTGGAGAGTGGTGAATGAGTTAAATAAGCTGCCAAAGTGCTCCTATTCTGTCAGTGGCTAGTAGCACACACTGCCAGAGTGGGTGCTACGACCATGAATGAGATCAAGGCAAGGTACGATAGATACTGTGTGAATGTCGAATAGTTATTCTTGACATCATGTTAGGGCCGCCATCGATGAGTCTGTCAACTCCTTGGAGTTGCCTGGAATAATAATACCCATTGCATCCTCAGCTTCAAAAACTAAGATTTCTCTTTTGCTCAACACGTTACTTCACCCCTGATCAGCTGTTAACATTATACAAATCACAAATCCACCCAGCTATTAAATATGTAGACATTACTGCTCCCTCATACAGGGCAGAGCCCTAATAGTTTTATGAAAATGCTTGACTCAATAGAGAGGAGAGCATTTAGACTTATTAGTGACCAGTCTCTTAACAACTCTCTTCCCCACTTTTCACAGACGTTTTTCTGTACTCTCTAAGAGCATAAGCTTGATTTGCTTAACAAGAACTTTCCATATGCTTTCTTCTTTTCCTTGAGTGCCTTTTTTAATTCTAGGTTCCATGGAATTCTGATTTTTCTTCCTTACAAACAACCTCCACAAATTCCTCTCTGGCTGAATCAACGTTTCGGGATTTTCCAATAATTCTCCAAGGTTTGGTTATTGTTCTCGAACATGCTTCTCTTTGTGATCTTTGTATATTTCAATCTACATTTAATCTCTGAGAGCGGCTCAAATCTGAACACACACCCAAACTCAACATCACAGAGTTAAAGATCCGTACTATCAACATAAGAAGACTGAATGGCACAGACATGGAGCTAGCTGAGGAATTAATTAAGTACCTGATTGACATAATAGGGGCGACTGAAACAAAAAAGACAAAAACTGGTGAGATCTTTCTGAGCAATAAATACAAAATCTTATATTCTGGCAATGACAATTAAGGAAAAGAAGGCGTTGCCATAGTATTCAACACAAAATACGAGGCTAATCTTATATATCCTACATGTTCTTTTGAAATGTCTATAGGCTTAGAAATTTTTCCTAATCACTTTAGCTGGTTTAACCTCCCAACTGGCCGGTGTGGATGAAATATTCAACACTCCCTAGCTTTTTTCATGGATCAAAACTTCTTCGGCATTCTACCTTTTATCATGCCATTACCTTCCTCCGCCGTTAATCTCGTTACGGCTATTCTATAGCATTAGTGGATTAACTGTTGCTGAGTGACCTTTGCGTCCCCTCCCCCTGTCTTTACGTCTATTGTGTTGCTTAGAATTTCATTTACTGTCCTGGGTTATTTGACCTTTCTTGCCTCTAAAATGATTTATTGTGTCTCTTCCCAAAAATTGAAACCAATTTCACATATGCGAAAAAAAAATCAATCCTGAAATGCCCACTGATCAGCTTTTGCAATGAATCTATTTAGTGATAGTGAATTTGGTGTATTTTATTCTACAAATCAGTGCACCGGAAGAGATGCACTGATTGTTCTTTCACTTTTCATAATTGAATAATTTTTTTTCGAATTTTCAAATTTTCAAATGTTTGCTTTGAAAATATTATGTCACATATTTATATTTTTAAATAATATTTATTGAAATAAATACGTCCTTTTTCTTTCGTTTCTAGCGAAATAGCACTATATGGATCATCACATTTCAAATTTAGAAACGATTTTTTGTTATTCATAAAGACAAAATAAAAAAAAAATTTAAATGCTAAATTGCCTTACTAGGTTTCCGATTGTGTCTTTTTGGTATCAAAAATTTATATCCAATGATATTTTAGCAGTGATTCTTCCCCTTCGTCATTTATTTATTTATTTGTATTATGCATATTACGATAATATCTAGTGCATAACCTCGTAGATATGTTGAAAATATAATGTGAAAAATATCATATACGGAATGATTCAACATTTTTGCTCATTTTGAAGATTTTCTAATGCTTCCCCCCCTTATTCTCTCCTCGAACTGAATTGCATAACTACTCTAAATTTCTATACAGGTTTGAAAACTTTTCTAGACAGCATTCAAAATCAATTACTTAATTTTACCATTTTGACAAAATATATACAGCAATCAGATTGTATCGTGAAGCTTCTAAATCTGTTCTATTTAGTTGCAATCTAAAACCAGCTGTTCTACTGCCCGCTGAAATTATGTTAAATTTTAGAAATAATATGCTATATTTTCACCATGCAAAATTATATGCATACCACACAAAAGAAAATTCAGTAGTATTATTTGTCTTTGTTTTTCTTTTAAAAAAATCTAAATATTACTTCTGCTGCTGGAAGCTATTTCTGAAATAATCTACGTCTTATAAATAGTTGGTAATTCTACAAATCAGTGCACCAGAAGAGTTGCACTGATTGATCTTTCACTTTATGTATAATAATTGAATAATGTTTTTTCAAATTTCAGAGTTTTCAAATGTTTGCTTTGAAAATATTATGTCAAATATTTATATTTTTAAACAATATTTATTAAAATAAATATGTCCTTTTTCTTTCGTTTCTAGCGAAATAGCGTTATATGGATCATCACATTTCAGTTTTAGAAACGATTTTTTGTTATTCATAAAGACAAAATAAAAAAAATGTTAAAATGCTACATTGCATTACTCGGTTTCCAATTGTGTGTCTTTTTGGTATCAAAAATTTATATCCAATGATATTTTAGCAGTGATTCTTCACCTTCGTCATTTATTTATTTATTTATTTGCATTATGCATATTACGATAATATCTAGTGCACATCCTCGTAGATATGTTGAAAATATAATGTGAAAAATATCATATACGGAATGATTCAAAATCCTTTTTCATTTTGAAGATTTTCTAATGCTTTCCCCCCCCTCCTTATCCTCTCCTAGAACTCACAGGTTTGAAAGCTTTTCTAGACAGCATTCAAAATCAATTACTTCATTATACCATTATGACAAAAGATATACGGCAATCAGATTGTATCGTGAATCTTCTAAATCTGTTCTATTTAGTTGCAATCTAAAACCAGCTGCTCTACTGCCTGCTGAAATTATGTGAAATATTAGAAATAATATGCTATATTTTCACCATGCAAAATTATATGCATACCACACAAAAGAAAGTTCAGTAATATTATTTGTGTTTGTTTTTCTTTTAAAAAAATCTAAATATTACTTCTTCCGCTGCTGGAAGCTATTTCTGAAATAATCTACATCTTCTAAATACTTGGTAATATCCTCTTAGCTTGAGGAAAAGTTGAAGGCTTATTACTCTCAGTGCTATTGAGAAGAAAAGGGAGAACACTAAAGTGCCCCAGGCTGTAGTGCAGAATATGTCAAGAATGTCTTGTTTCCTTTTCGATTGTTGATTACCTATATTCTAACAGAAATACTGATATTTCGTTTACATGCTTATACATTATTTATGCCAAAATAATTGCTTAGTTTATAATGATCAGTTTCACTTTTATTATCAAAAATTAGAAATTAAATCATACAATTATCTTGAAAAAGAGGATTTGAATTATTTTCAAAGAAAAGGTGCATATGCGTTTCATAATCTTCTTTTTTTTCGGGGGGGATATAGACCTAAGCAATCTGCGGATATTTCAGATAATTTATATTATAAATCGTTCGCAAGACAGCTGTTACAAACGTAAATCACTTGGGGAACATACCCATTTATTTTAGTGTAAAATAGTAGCAAAGGTTCAGTTACTTTAGATATCTAATCTAGAAGAAAATGTTATGTCTGCTGAGATTAGAATCATACGTGAATAATTTTTCTGACATGATTTCTCTATTCGTTATAATGTAACCAATTTCCAGATTTTTTTCCCTCCTGCAGACTTCATGTTATATGCAGTGATTTCTTCTTTGACTATAAGAAAAAAAATCAGATAACAGGAGAAAAATATGTAGTATTTTCTTTTCCACTGGCTGAATTTACAATGTTCTTTCTTTGTGTTTTGAAGAGAAACTGCAAATGACTTTTTGCTTACTATTTTTGCCATTATAACATCTAATTATAAGAGTGACATTTTACCATTTTTCTCCCACACGAGAAACAGAAATAAGGTGGTAATAATATTGTTGATTTTGCCAAACTTCATTCTAGCAGAAATTTTTATTACAAAACTTTGTAATATATATATATATATATCCCCAAAACAAGAAATTTGGAACCCATATCACATCAATGTTGAGTGTTGGCAAGGTGAAAATGTTCCCGTTATTATTTATATATTTCATTTATTATCTAGGGGGGCTATGCCCAACCCCCCGTGTTCCGGTATGGTAGACCAGTTATCAATTGTGATAACTCGAAAGGGGGTTCAGCCCCTGAATTCTGATGACTCGAATTTTGAAGACTCGACACTCAGGGTAGCCCCTGAGTTTCAAAACGTTTCGATAAACATGACATAAAAAAGCTTATCATTTTATATATATATAGGGTAGATTTTATTTCATTATTTTTTATTGTTTTGATGAACTACTTTACCTGGAATACTCCATCCAGTTTTTCTGTGTCATAAAAAGAACTTAAAAATTAGCCTTCAAGATGATAAAGAAACAGTGCATTTGGGTATCCCTCTATCAATATTTGTAGTCCTGAAAAGGACTGTTTTTATGGCCTTGAAAACAAACATTTTTTATTTCATACTGTTCAGAATTTAAAATTCTTGAACAGCGTGGAACACCTTGAAGCAAGGGTAAACACACAAAACAGTTTTACACTCAGGGCACCAGATTTTTCTTTCCTTTCTGATGTTTTTTATTACATACATAATATTTGCGTGAGGTTTTTTTTTATTAGCTGTTGGTGGTAGATTTTTGGGATAATGGTTGGAGTTAGCAGCATTCAACCTCAGATGTCTGGCAGGTTTTCCTGTTTTTCTGCTTGTTGAAGAAGGTGCATGTGCATGCAGCAATAGCAATGCTTTTGCAATTTGTATTCTGTATTCTAGATATGTTATGGTAGACAAACATTTTTTCTTGTACAGGAAGAAACTGTTCCATATAACAAAATCCAAACACTTCAAAATTCAAATAACATGTCCAAACACTTTTTTGTAATATTTTTTATGCTGTTTCCTCATTACAGAGTAGAATGATAGCTGCTGATCGCACCTGTCGATTCAACCCATAGTGTCGTTGTAAGCACACACAGCAATGGGTTTTTCTTTCTTCAAACCATGCTTCTCCATGGATTCCGCTGATGGATTGTGCAGGGAAGATAGCAGAAAAACATCTTTTTTGTCTTTCCAACGTAGTGCTAAGACTTTCCCTCACTGATAAGTTCGGATTTCCCCCTTCGATAGCTTTCCTGAAGACAGATCTGGAGGCATATCTCGCCTCTTTGCATTTACAGTACCATAACTATCTGTAAGATGCTGTAAAAGCAAATCAGCGAGTTCAGGACACATATATAGTAATTATCCATTATAATGCAGTAACCTTTCCCCAGTAAAGGGTCTAGTAACTGCATTACTGCATGCATCGACAAGGGGAGATTCGAATATTTATCGTGCTCGATTAGAGTTTGCTTTCCCATATAAGGTTTTAAATCCCAAAGATATCCACTTTCCGATTCGCAAAGAATAAAAAATTTTACTCCATACTTCGCTTTCTTTTTGGGAATATACTGCTTACATTTCAGTCCACCTTTGAATGGCATAAGGCTTTCATCGATACTCAAGTCTCTCTTAGGAATGTAGAGTGATCTACATTTTTGACGGATTTTCATCAGAAAATCATAAATTTTGTTGAGGACAGGGCAAGGATGTGTTGCCTGATCGTATTCCTCATTATTCTGAAAATGCAAATACTTCATGATGAGACTGAATTGTTTTTCAGTCATAACATCACGAAACATTGCCGTCTTCAGAATCTAGTCTGTAGACCAATACATTTCAAGAGTGAACTTTCGAAATGTATTTCGAAACTTCGGGTTTTTCACTTTCTTTATTCTGATATTGCATTTGAAGGATGACAGTGATTTTACATATTAATTTCACCTATATCCGAATATCACATAATTTCCTGATTTATAATAATCAGGAAATATGTATATTGTCTGATTTATAATTTGCTAATTTATAATAATCACCACATAGTGTCAGTATCGAAAAATTAAAGTTATGTGGAACATTTACTAGAGAAAAATAACGAATTAAATAAAAACTGTACCTATGGTTCATAATTTTTGGGTGTGTAATAGTAATGCAATGGGGGGGGAGTTAAACTATCAGAGGCGAAATAAAGTTCAATTCTATTGTAAAAATATGGAAATGAAATTTCACATTTGATATACATATTTTGAATGATAAAAATAAGCAAATATATCGCTTACTTTAAAAATTGGAGAATAAAATATCTGAATTATGCAGAAAATATAAATTTAAATCATAACTCTTAATTTGATTTTGTAATGACCAATTATACAAGGAAACCAAGAAAGTGAAAGTACAGATTACTATACAACATGAAGAAAAAATTTAGTAATATGATTAAAGGATTTCCTGTTATTCTCTATAAAGCAAAGTTGCTCAAGCATGTCCTAAAGGAAATCTGTTAAGTATTATTCGATTTCGATGGTTTTGTACAAAAATAAAATTAATATAACCTGGAACGTCGGCAGCTGGTTTTCTTTTCTTTTTTTAAAAGAATATTCCAAATAATTATCATGAATTAATTTCTTTGAGAACAAAGAAAAATCTTTTGTCTAGTAGTGATTAGAAAAAAATTAGCACAAAAAAATAAAAAATTAAATTGGTTAAGTGAAGAATTTATGCAAGACCTTTATTTTGTCCAGAAATTAAAATTGTATTGTACAATAAAAAGAGAAAACAAAAATATAAATAATTTCTCTATTTTTAGTCTATCCTATATAACTAAAATCCAGTTCACCAGCATGGAACAAGAAAGTCTGTTTCTTGTTATAGGCAACTGAGAGGCAGCTACGAATGGGAGATAATCCGATTAACCTTTCTCTTCAGCGTGAGGGTTTATCACACCTTCTAATGGACATGACAGTCAAATTGCACTTCTTATCCAGGTTCTTTAAACAGGTGGGCTGAATGTTATCCAAATTTAGTTGGACGTCCTATAGACGTCCTAGCCGGTAGGAAGGTTAACAGTTGATGGGTTTCTTGTGTGAGCTTGGCATTGCCATTTTTGTTCCCCCCCATAGCTGATCTTGAGTCTATATACATTATAATTTCCTCTGATTGTTGAGATGATAATTTTAAGTAGACTTTGAGCCCTTTATTTATTACATAAAATTCTCTGGTAAAATTGGAAGCAATATTCCCAGATCCAACTTTTATTGAAATTTTTTCACCTTTTGGGAGTAGGAGAACACCAGCCTCCATTAATCAGAGTGGTGTCTGGCGATTCATCAGTATAACAAATAACCTGATTGGTGGTTGAAAGAAGGTTGATAGTATTTAGGACTTATTCTTTGAGCATTTCTTTGATTCCTTTTTGTACAGAGTTTGTTAAGGTTTAGATTATTATTATCCAGGCTTCAATGAAGTCAAAAGACTCATCATGGTAGGCCGATTTTAGGAAACACAAAGTTTATCATACCACTCCTTGAATCCATTGACCATTCCCACTCCAATCACACTCTCAGGAAATGCATTCCAAGCTTCAACCACCCTCCATGCAAAGAGACCACTCCTCACCCTCTTGCACACAGCCTCCTTTTGTAACTTCCAGGGATGGTCCCTTGTTATCGCTCCTTCCTGCCATTCCACCAAGTGAAAGAACTCTCTGATATCTACCCTGTAACTGCCTCTCAACAGTTTAAGAGTCTCGATTACATCACCTATCCTTCTATCCACCAAACTCTGCAGTCCACATTCCCTCAGTCAATCCTCATAACTCATATTGTACAGTCCTGAAACCATCTTTGTTATCTGCCTCTGTATCCTTTCTACAGTCAACTTATCCCCTTCAAATCCTGGAGGACTAAATGTGAGAACAGTAATCTAAGTGTGGTCTGATCAGGATCTTATATAATGGTATGATAACTCTTTTATCTCTGCAGGTCAGCATCCTTCTCGGTATTGCAGCTATTCCTCTGAGTTACCCATCACGACCTTTGCAACATGCTCCCTGAATTTCAGTTTTCTATCAATCATCACCCCAACAGATCTCTTGTCTCCTCTATTATTTCAGACATTAAATACAAGTGTTATTGACCATGAAATGGTGACACTTGTTCAGGCACCTCTCCTCACCTTGTGCTGCTTAATTAGTGATGGCCTTGTGCCAGTCTCTGATTGGCTGCCAGTGGAGATTGAACTGTCTTCGAAAGTTAGATAGGGCTAAATGGCCTCGCCTACTTCCTATATATGGGATTAAAAAGACGTTAGCTGATTTTTTAGCTGGTTCTCAAATGTCTTTATGAAGTCCAGTGGTATCACAGTGTAATCATTTCCTTGATCCAATTCTGCTGTCACCTTATAAAATGTAAATCAATTACTAAGACAAGTTCTACATTTTACAAAGCCATGCCGCACCTATAGACCTTCACTCTTTGTATCCACCCATTCTTCAATTTTTATTTTTAATCAACTTTTTGAATATTTTAACATCACTTCAGATATACTGATTTGTCTGTAATGTGCTACTTCTGTCTTGAAGATATTATTATGTAATGGAACTATCTTTCCTTCATCTTTCCACTCCTTTGGAATCTTGCCAAAGCTGAGACTTCTATTACACACCTTAGTCAGAGACACTTCTAATTCACTTGTGCATTCTTCTAACACATTAGTTGATAATCTGTGCAGACCCACTGCTGTATTTACCTTGGTATTTTTGATATACTGAGTACCTCCTGCTTATCTACCTCAATGCTTACATCAGGCAGTAATCGTTAACTGCAAAGTCACCAACTGGATGATATACCCTTGCAAAGTGATCAATTAGTAACTAAGTTATTTCTTCTACTTCTGTCACTTTCATGCCATCAGCACTGAGTAAAGTTATCTTTCTATAATCATTCTTTCTCTTACTTGCTATGTAGCAAAAAACTTTTGGATTTACTTTGGTCTCCTGAGCTAATTTTCTCTAAAATTCTGATTTAGCCTTCCTTACTGTACTAGTTGCCCTTCTTGCATCTGCTTGATACTGCTCATGGGCATGCTTTGATTACCTTGTTGTTTATGTTCTTTCCACATTGCTTTCTGTTTTTGCAGCTCCTGCTTTATACAGCTAGTAATCCACTTAATCCCTTTTTTTGGTTTATCCTCCTGACCCTGTGCACGCTGATATTGCATCACTCAAGCAATCTCTGATTGTTTACCTGGTAGTAGTGACATTCATTCCACGTAATTTATTATACCATAACACTGCTATGTTACCTCCTAGGTTTGTCATAATCACTAGCTTGGTAGGTCCATTAATCCTTTCTTGACTGAAATTGCTACATGTTGAGCAACTTCCCTGTACAAGACTGCATGGTTACTTTCCCATTCAGATGTAGGTTTGCAACTATAGTTAGATTTTCTGATGATATTACCATATCCGGCACTCTCATATACCTAGTTCCGATTATTATGTGTGGTTTCAGATAATTATCCCCTAGTAACTGTAAATTCCATTTCCATTTTGCCGATCTGCCCTTTCCTCCTTCCGGTTTGTATCGCCAGAGTTGTAGTCTTGCAGGATAATTGCATGGCCTACATTCATTGTGTTAATCGGCTGGTGCACATTGTCTCCATTTTGTTCTGCACCTCAGGTCTACAAGAAATGTGCATGATAGCAGCAACCAGAAATTTATTTTGTTCTGTTGCCTTCTATCTGACACCAGACAGCCTCAAGAGAACCATTTTCATGAGATCCACAATCTTCTTTGACTTGTTTATTTATTAGTTTAGGTTCTTTAGCTATTAATATTAATACCATCCTTCTGCCCTATTTCTTCTATCTTCTCTCAATGTACAATATCTACTAAAGTCTAGCCGTATAACTGTGATTCTCTGAAAACCAGGTTTTGCTGATGTCAGTAATTTTTGCCAAGTTGAACTGACCAGTTGGCAAAAACTCTCCACCTTTATTTCTGATACTTTGGGCATTTCAACATCCCCTTGGTCCACAGTTACCATTCCTGAATGCACACTCGTTTGTCCAATGGATAGCTAAAAAAATCTGCTTGATTGTCCCCTCCTGCCCATTATCTCTAGTTTGCTGGTTTTGCACTTCCATACTCTCATTGAACAATGCTCTCCAAGCTCATAACTCAAAAATCCTTTAACTGCAATTCATCAGGCATGTACCAGTCCTTAAGTTCATAATTTATAAACTGCACAGCATTTCTTTCGCACAATCTTCTCATTGGCAATCATGCCCGTTTTTCTCAATTTTGTCCTATCATACCAAGGCAGCAGATTCGCAATCTTTACTTTCTTAACATTCATTCTTGCTTCTATTAACTTCTATTCACTTACCTCCTTTATCTTTATACCCCTGAAAACATACTTTTTTCACTTTCTTTTTAAGTATATCTCTTAATATCCAATCGCATTCAATACAATACTATATTTTTTCCTAGTTTCTCACTATTTTATGCTTTCTTCTTCACTCTTTCGCTCTCCACCCTTCTTCGCTACACACCAAATGTTTCATTAGTTGCTTTAGCTCATGTTGTATCCTCTAAAGGAGTCCATTTGTGCAATTTCTTTCAGCCTGTCATCTCCAGCCACATTATTAATTTCAACAATTTCCTTTAAACTGTCATTTGTATTTCAAGCACTATTATTTTTTGCCTCTCCATATTCTACACGACACTTTCACAAACCTACCTTATTTTTATATTGGTTACTTCTTTCTTACACTCGTGACACGATTCACATTTCTTACTCAATTATGAAACATTTCAGATATCTCCATACCGACTCTCATCAACAGATACATTAAACACATGCTAGATTGCACTAAATTCCACAAATTGATATCGGTAAACATCTATGTGTTGTTACCATTTATCTTGTATGCATTCCTGCTGTAACAAAGAACATTTTTGAAAGAATATCACATAACTGTATTAATAGTCGAGACTAAACAGTCAAAAGTAAACAAAATAACACCAATTTTATTTGTAAAATTGGTGTAATTGGGTATGCTTAGATACAGATGCTGCAGGTGCTAAGAAATCAGCTCTTGGATGCATATAAATTCCCACGATCTTCTAATTATTGGCTGAGTTAGATAAAGAAAAGTATCTAATCCGTAAAGCAGAATACGTAGATCACCTTACTCTCATAGCTAACTTATGATTTGTATATATCCATAAGGTCGCATATGTATAAATATATATCATCATAGTTTATTCACAATATGATACAATGTGAAAAAGGAAAAGAGATTTACAATAAAATTCATCATCAAATTCCTGCCCTGGGTTGTATAGGATATAATAGTACCACATGAAAAAAATTACATCATTACTAACTTCCTATCTACAATTTTCCTAAAAAAGAGTCCCTTACCTGTCAAGAATATAACATCAGATCTTATATTTCTATCCTCTAAAGCCCTATTTACCATATCAACACAACTACACTCTCTGTCCAAAAAGAAACCGAAATTTTCGAAAATAGAAGAAACTATTGGTGCCACCTGTTATATCTTTTTATTGTTCGAAAGTGGCTCGAAAAACACTTTCGTTAGTGTTTTATCAACTGTTTGTGACATTTGTTTCATTAGATACCAAGTTATAGTGCCAAGAGTGAGAGTGTTTTGACAGTTTGGTCATCACGATATTCATGCCGTACACGATGAATTGTCGCCATCAATCACTCCATTATATCAATCACGAGATAACACTCACCAGTGATCGTTTGGCTAGGTGGAATGAATTCTGTGGGGTTAAAGCCCTTGGAATTGTAGAAACAAATCCGTATTGTCTTTACTTTTCACTTCTCCAAGCGACTTTTTTTTTGGATGCTGCTCTCCTGGTGGTGTCTATTCAGCACTCTGGTGCTTTGTTTCTGAGTCAAAATACCATGTTTCGTCACTAGTAACGATCGTTTCAAGGAAGTTTGAGTCCCAAAGAGCAGTTTTTAATGAGGTCCTTGTAGTGTTCAATTTGATACATTTTTTGGTCGTCGGTCAATTTATGGGGAATAAATCGCGAATTCAATTTATGAAGGCCTAAACTCTTGGTGAAAATGTTCTGCACAGCTGATTTTGGAATCCACAGTTTATTTTCAATCAATCTCATGTAGGATTTTGGGTTTTCTGTGATGAAATCACACTTTTTGGATGTTAATATCATGCAGTCCAGTTTTTGGACTGCCCTGGTTTTCCTCGTCCTCAACCATCTGACGAGCTCTGAAATCACTTAAACCACTCATAAACTTGAGTATGGGACAAGCATTCATCACTTTATGCTTTTTGAGGCATTTGAAGCATTTTGGTAAAATGTTTACCAAGTTTACCACAAAAGTGAATAGCAAGATTCTTTTTGATCCTCATTTTCTAACCGTTCGTCAAAACAGTCACTCTTCACTATAACTTGGCGTATAAATGAAACAAACGTCATAAACAGTTGACAAAACTGTAATGAAGGTTGCTTCTTTAGACAACGAAAAAAAAACACATACAACATGTGGCCCCACTAGTTTTTTCTATTTTAGAAAAGTTTGGTTTAGTTTTGGACAGAGGGTGTATATCTTGATCTTCCTCTGGGTCTTTTTCCTGACAACCTGGCCGAGGACACTTGTTTTGCTAATCTTTCCTTGCTTATTCTGTTTAAGTGACCACACCACCTGAGAATAGATCTGCTAATGCATTCCTGGATACTGACCATGTCAAGTTCTTTCCTTGTATCCTCATTTTAATTTGATATTACCATCGATGCCATCTGTTCATGCATCTAGTCTTTCTCAGGGCCCTCATCTCATGATCTCTAGTCTTTAGTCAAGTGTTGTACTTCTAATCTACCTCTCAGATTCTTAAGTTAAAACTGGTTTGTACACTGTCTCGTATACAGCGTATTTAGTGTTTTCACTAATTTGTGTTAGTCCATATAAAGTTGTTCAGTTGAGTTTCTACCATACCAAAGATAATCTTCTCTAAAAATCATACCTAAGTAGCTGAAATGTTGTACTTGTTATATAGGTTCTCAATTCACAATCTAGTTCCTATTTTCAGTGCTACTGCCTATTTCCATCATCTCTAATTTGTGTTATTCCATATAAATTTATTCAATTGACTTCCTACCATACCACCTTTCACGATTCTGTTGTCTATTTCCCTATTTAATTTACCATCTTCACTAAACATCATGCCTTAGTAGCTGAAATGTTTTCCTTGTTCTATAGGTTTCCATTCAAATGTAGTTGATTTTTTAGTGCTACTGCCTATTTCAATTGTCTTGTTATTGCTGACTTTCATACTAAATGTGTTACAACAGTTATATAGTTTAGTTGGGGAACCTTGAAGACTTGTAATGGATCTATTTAGAAGTATTACATCATCTGCATCAAGCAAAGGACTGACATTAATATCTCCAATTTTGATATCAATGTTATTAACACTTACCTTCATAATGATCCAAAGAGATAATGAATAACAGGGCATATATACACCATATAAACCATATCACAAGAAGTGTAGTAATATAGTATCTTCCTGCATTTCCTTCAGTTCTCACTGCTGACTTAACTCAAAGAAAGAGCAATTATTGTTTGATATAATATACCACTGACACCATATAACTATAGCGTTTCGAATAGCTTCTCTCTTGGCACCTTGTCATATGCTTTTTCCAGATCTATAAAACATAATTACAGATGTTTGTTATATTCTCATGATTTCTCAACTATTTTTCGTAAAGTGAAAATCTGATCCTGACAGCCTCCATTTGGCCTGAATTCATCTTGTGTTTCACCAAGCTTTTCTTCCGCAATCCTTCTCTACCATTTCTCTAGTATAGTTGCATAAATCTTACCAGGAACCCTCAGTAGAGAAATACCTCTGTAATTCTCACATTCAGTTTTATTTCCGTTTTATATATGGGTACTATGAGAACTCTACTCCAAGAATCTGGAATTTGTCTGTCCAGGATTTTTAAACCATGCAGTTCTGTAAGACTTTTATACCACCATATTTCAGCATTTCTGGTCGAGTATAATCTACTCCTGCTTCCTTTGCACATTTCAAGCCTTTGATCGCTTTTTCTACTTCAAGTATGGATATGATTTCCTGACTGTTGAGTGTTTTTACCACTGTGCTATCACTTCTGGAAATGTAGCAATTTTTCGAAGTAATCACTCAATACTTCAAGGATATTTTTCCCCTGTTTCTCCTCTCACCTTTTTCATCTCTAACTCCTTTTACAGCAGTATGTCCTCCATTGCTAAGCTTCTTCAACAACCTCCAGAATATCTTACCACTTTCTTGATATTTATTTTCTATGTTCTTGCCAAAGTCCTCCCATCACTTTTGTTTAGCTAGTTTTATAGTGTTTAGCTTTCTTAGATTTGTCTCTGTATTCTCTAAGAGCACAAGCTGATTTATTTGCCAGGAACTTTTGATATGCTTTCTTCTTTTTGTTAACTGCCTGTTTAACTTCCTGCGTCCACCATGGAGTTGTAATTTTTCTATCCTTGCAGACAACCTCACCACATGCCTCGCTGGCTGAATCAGAGTTTGTCACTGAATCTCCAAGGTTTGGTTCCAGTTCTCAAATTATTTCATTTTTTTCAATAATCTTTGTGTATTTTAGTCTACAGTTCACATCTGAGAGCTGCTTAGCTTTTATTCACTTTAAAACTTTCTTACATGTTATTCTTTTCAGTACAAAATTTAATTTTAATCTCCTGAAGAATAAATAGTGATCTCTTCCAATTTCAAATCCTCTGTACACTGTTGTTCTGCACCACGGAAAAAATATCACTATCAACAATAATATAGTCAATGAAACTTTTCTTATTCCTTGCGTCTTCTCTCCATGTGAATTTGTGCACATTTTTATTCTAGAAAATGGTGTTAGTAATTACCAGTCCATATCCTGAGCAGAAAGGTATTTGGCAATATTATTGCCTTTTGCTCTTTTCTCCAAATTTTCCCAAAATCTTTTTGTATGTCTGACAACCATTTCCTACTATGCTATTTAGATCCCCAACAAGGACAAACTTTCCCATTTCATTGTGTCTGTTGCTTTTCCCAAAGCATCAAAAAATTCCTCCACTTCTACCTTAGTAGAACCTTCTGTGGGATTCATAGGCACAAATAAGTCTCATTGTCCTTATTATAAGAACATTAGCCTTGTATTTAGTGTTGAATATTATGGCTACTCTTTTTCCTTGATTATCATTGACTGAATATATCATGTTATATTTATTGCTCAGAAAGATCTCACCAGTTTTGGTCTTTTTTGTTTCAGTCACCTGTATTATGTCGATCTGGTACTTATCTAATTCCTCAGCTAACTGCATTTCTTTATCATTCAGGCTTCTTTTGTTGATAGTGCCAATCTTTAACTCTGGTGATATTGATTTGGGGTGTGTTTTCAGATTTGTTCTAGTAGCTGAATTTTTGCTGTTCGCCCTGGTTCCCTGTTGAAAACAATGGAGTCCTTGTTTAACTGGGCAACTGACCATAATGATAATAATAATAATAAAATTCACTGGTCATATGCTAATGAATCTTTATCACATGTTCAAGTGTTTAAATGACAGAGGCTGTTTGTGACAGGAAGGGAGAGTATGGAAGCTAAGCAATGTGGAGGGTGGCCTATCACAAAAAGAAACAACAGCAACACATTTCTGAATATTGCACTGCTTCTGCAAAGATTGATGTTTAATTCTAATCTCAGAATAATCTCAGAACAGTATATTAACCATTTCAATCTTCACCCGCTTTTGATTGAAAATTGTGAAATGAAAGATCCATGCAAAAGTTGCAGATGGTTACAAAAATTATAGTAAACATGAAAACGTTTGCTGCTGGAATGTTTCCATGGAATACTGCAACTTTAAACTGAACCACATATTTTAGATCATATTATTGTGTATGAGAGTTGGTTGAAATGAAATGTCAAAGTTTGGAAAGGCACATGAAAATTTTACAAATGTGAATAAGTCATGCATAAGCAAGTTCAAAACGAAAACCTTGACTGTCATATTTTTTCATGACATTATCCAACTCGAATTTGTACCTCCTTGTGTAAATGTGGATCAAATTTAGTACACAGAAATTCCTGAACTGTTGCAAAAATGTGCTTATTATTTGTCTGTGTAGAGATTGCAAATAATCGAAACTTGCATCAGCACTGCATATTATAATTCTCTTCTGTCAGTTTGTGCATATTTAACTAGAAAGTGGATTCTGATGTGGGAGCAGCCAGTTTACTTGCCTGACTTGTCTCTGCAGTTTTCTTCTTTTTCCCAAGCTCAAGGACAAGATGCATGATCCTCAATTAGAGACTGTAGAAAGCTTCCAAAATTCTATGACACTGACCATAAATGAAGAAGACTTCCAATCTGGTTATGCCACAGTGAAGGAATGTTGGAACCACTGCATTTTGTGTATGTTGTGGAGTCACTTAGAAAGTGACCATTAAAATGGAAAAGCAAAATGTTCAACAGTGTTGTGCAATTAAATTTGTGTTAAACTAAATGATAATTCTACCTAAATATTCGATAAAATTCAATGGGCATATAATAACGATTATGTATGACATTGCACAAATGTTTAAATGTCAGACTTTTTTGAAGGAAGGGAGATCATTTATTGAATACACAAATCACTGGCCTTTATGGATCAAATATGCATCCTCATACGCTCATATCCATCACATATTTCAATGTAATGTCAATGGTATTACAATTTTAATATGCACTTCGCATCCATGGGACGTATATATACATCCTGGCTGGTAGCGTACTTATAGGAATTTTTTCTTATTACTTTTCTGCTAGACATTGTATTTGATAAAACAAATGTGCTAAGTAATTTCCATTTGAATTTTCATCTATGCACTGCAAAGATGAATATTTACACAATAAGTATAATTTTCTTTGAGAAATTATACGTACTGTGAATTATACTTCTCATCCTTCTGGTGATGCATTGAGTCCCCTTTGTACAATCTATCTCCAAATGATTTTCTTGAATTTTTATCAAGTGTAGAGGTAGCAGTGAGTTCTCTGCTCCATAGACCTGGTTGAAAGCATTTAGCACATCAAACACTCACTTGAACAACGTCTTTGCATCTGCCACCTTCTTGTTATCTTCATTCGCGAGAGTTATTCTTGTACGTTTGTCCTTTCTTTTACTTGCAACATGATAGAATTCTTTTAGATTGTCTGTTCTGCAGAGCTTGTTTCTTGATTAATAAGATTGCACATCCATTTTGCTCCTCCACTATTTATTCTCAGAATATGCACACATTCCAATATTGCACCAGTGAAATATTTATTGTTTAATTCTTTCCCATGGGCTCCTTATATCCTTTTCATCTAGCAAATGATACTGTAAACTTATGTTGTCTAATGCGTTATTGTAAATTGTGGTGGGGGTTATTAACTACTGCTATAATGTTTACCTCTGCTTATTAAATCAAATTATTGAAACCCTAGTTTATTCACAAAGAGGTTAGCTAGCCATGCTAAGTTATCTCACAAATTATATATTCCAGTTATTAACAAATCAGAGGACTCTCTTATAGGCACTACTTATTCCTAGTACTTTATCTCTTAACAGTCCATCGAAATTAATTCTTCTATATTACATAAAAGAAACATGCAAAAAATTGGAATAAATTCACATATGCTCTGCTTTCATCATTGTGCACTTTATCAAGGATTTTTTACTAGAGTCCTAGACTTTTCTTCCATTTCAGGTCTTAGATTTTCTTTCTGCAGTGTCTTGCTTCACCTGTGCTTCATCAAGGATTTTTGGTGGAGCTTTGGAATGCTGATCTCTGAATGAGGGGGGGCAGACTTGCAGAACTTATGCAGTTTCCCTCAGAAGGCAGTGCATTCTCTGGGCGCTGAAGTCTGCACCTTGATTATTAGCTTCCCGTAATCTTCCACAACCATATCAAAGATTCAAATAGCCTTAGGTGGATCGACTTCCCTTTCTCCCTGACATCTGGCATGCCCCAGCCATATAGTCGTGTCTGGTTTCAGACTGCCGATTTCGATGATCTCCTTAATCCCTTTTTATTTTACGTTTTCTGGAACCTTGCAGAAATGGTTGAAACCACCAAAAACTCACCATGACACCTTGATCATCTGTTTAGGCTGATCCATTCTTTCTTCTGGCATGCTACAAAAATCCAATTAGTCAGTCACCGGAACTTCGCGTGATTTGCTCTCACCCTTTTTAAGAATGACCTTCATGGTTGGCATATAGAGAGCACGTAAACAAAGGTTTTCAAAGCACTTAGTTTAAACAAAGATATATAGTTTATAGTGACACAGCATTTTCCTTTGTTACTAACTCTAACCATTGCTTGTTTACTACATTTTTGCAATGTTACAATTTCCTTGGAATTATTTACATTCTTTTATACAAAATTTTATTTTTACAACACAAACCTTTTAGATGTGACCTCTCTAAAAATCGATGTAAAGCTCTCATAAAATATTAAGGTACATCGAATTTTACAATACCATAGTTTTCTATTCAGTTGATCATGCACTAATCTATCTGAATTTCAAAATAATGAATTTTCATAAGCAATCAGTGTATGTCAAATGATGGTAGAGCACCATGCAATTGTGCTCCACGTATTCAACCATTCAATTACTGGAACTTCAAATTGGCTTCTCAATATAGTCAGATAAACAATCATAGTCGTTCATTCATTGTCCATAAGCCCAATATAGGTTTGTCTGATTCCTGTTTCAACATGCTTTGCCACTTCTCTTTGTCCATGACTAACTGATTCAAATACTGCAAATTCTTTCCACACCTCTCTTTCACATCACCAACTTACTCGCTTTTGGCATTCTTTTCTATTTATACCATCCATTGTACCAAGCATTAATATTTTAATCTTTATCCTGTTATCCATTCTCCAGATGTCCACAAAATCGCCCTTTATGAATTATTTTCTGCATTAGATTTTCTTTCCGTTTACTTTGCAGTATAGTTCTTTCTTTCTTACATTTTGTACTCATTGAATTGGAATAATATTTCTATAACATATTCTTTGAAAAGGCTATATTGTCTTACAGTCTTTGACCATTACCAATTACTCAATAACATAGTGTACTTGTGAATATATATATTTCCAGCAGTCACAGCTTTATCGGAAGGGTTAAAGATTTACTTTTCCATATGTTGTCCATTGCCCATAGGTTTACTTTAGCTTTTGTTATCCAACCTTATTTCTTTCTTAGCCTAAAGCATGCATCATGTTGCTCCCTATGTATATAAATTTACTAACCTCCTATAGCCCTTCTTTGTTGAAGTTTAATTGCTTTTAACTTCTGTAAGAATATCATTGGATATTATTTTTTCTGTTTTTTATTTTGATGTTCATTATAAGCTCAAATATCTCCATTTCAGCACTGTTCTTTCTACTTCATCTTCGATAATGACTATGCCATCTGCATTTAGCAAGTTGTTTATCTTAGTACCTCGAGCTGAAATTCCCCTGATATCATTTATGACAGCCATTGCTCTTTCTTAAAGCAAGATAAAATGTTTGGAGATGTTGGATATCCAGTGCACTGCCTCTTGTAGAGAATCATCTCATATTTCCCCACAATTTCTCACAACAGCCTCTGTGTTGATATTGACATTCTTCAAGAGGCATTACTGTCCACTCCATAAGTATAAGTGCAGTCAACGCTACTCATCTATACTGTTAAATGCTTTCTGAAAATCAAAACAGGTATCATCATCATTGTCATCATATGTTATTGTTTTGCACAGGCCTACACATTTTATTGCATAAGCTTCCATAACTCCTAATCGCACAGAAAAGATTGGTTGCTCCTTATTCCTGGTAGTATCCCCTATCTTTGAAGTGTGTTTTCACGGGGTCAGTTTGACAGCTTTGCGGAAGTAAAAATCCAAGGATATACTGGGTAAAAATCCGTGCTACCAGTGCCCAAGACTGGCTAACTTAGCTATGGCTGAGGAAGATCCTTGAGCAACTCATGTCTCTGATGGGAATCGAATCTAGGACACTCATTCCCCAAGCATATGGTTGTGAAGAGTACAGCTGCTAGGCTAACCATGTGGACAAAATTAAGGCTTTCTCCCCAATCAATCTTAACATTAGTATTGCTCCATAGTACTTCTGTATGTTGTAAATCTTGCTTGCTTATCTCTTCCATTAGGTACTTTATTCTTACTTTTAATATTACCATAAGTACTTTCCACAAATAACTTGTTAGAGCTGTTGTTCTGTATACTTTTGCAGTCCATTTTCCTTTCTTTTTTGTGAATTGATTTTGTCCATTCGTTTTTTGGTTTGCCTTCCTATCATGCCATGTACATTTCACCTAATATCACCTCGCCACCATGTTTCAACATCTCTCCAGTGATATCATCATTCCCAGGACTTTTGTAATTTTTCAGGCATTTCCCTGCATTCACAATCCTCAGTATGTTTCTCCATCTGAAAAAAAAGTTCAGATGAAGAAACAGATGGTCAAAAAAGTTCATCAATGAACTGTTTTCAGACCTCTTCACCTTGCTGTGTGCATTCTGTAACTCTGAGCAGTATCTTATGGCTGTTTTAGACTCTATTTCTTGTTAATGTTTCTTACATTTCTGACCATCTTATATACTTCTTGTTCTATATTTGCCAAATTATTTACATAATTATTAACCACCTTCCCTTAATTGAATTTTGTCTATGATGTTCTCCCGTATCTACTGTGATTTCATCTGATTATAAAGCTCTTTTTTCTTGAATTATCTTCAATGTCTCCTGTGAGATCCACCTCTTCTTTGGATTTTCTGTCTCCATGGCTGTTTGTTCCACTGTTTTCATAATTGCAGACCCCACTTTGTTGTTTCAACTTCCAGTTCCTTTTCCATAATGAATTTCAGTTCTTCCTTGAGCACTTTCTTCTACACTTTCCCTGTAATTTTCTCTCTGAGTGTCCTCTTATCCCTCCAATTCTGAAGGTGGCTTTATTTTTTGCTTGAATTTCAATGTGATATTTGCAATCACCAATTTATGATCTGATTCCATGACTGCTCCTTCAAACATTCGACACTGCTGAACTGATGAGGACCACCTGTTGTCTATGAGTATCATATCATGTTTGGCATGTTCTTAATTCTTACATCTGGTGAATGTTAAGTGCACTTTGTGTAGTCCTTTATCTGGAAAGGTGTGTTATGAATTACTATGTCATGCCTCAAGGCAAATTCAAGCATTTCTTTCTCCTCTTTTATTAGTTTTTCCATATCTATATTTGCTTGATATTCTCTAATATCTTTCTTTCGTATTGATTTCAAGGTTATTTTCAATTGCTAAAGAATAACTGTTTCTTCTTTAATACTTTCTGAAGTGGGTGAGGGAATAGAACTGAATTGCTGTGAGGTTAAACAGTCTTGCTGAAAAGTTTACCATTATTATTCTGTCATTTATTGGTTTGTACACTCGTGGCCAAAATTATGGAAACCTTTTTTTGAAAAAGTTTATTTCTGAGGTATGGTGGCTAACACCACTTTTTTGGAATACTACCATACAATTATACATCACTGGAAAGATAATTTAATCAAGAATGTAATGCAATAACTTTTATAAAAGATTTTTTTATTAGAACAGCAGTTATAAGGAAGAAAAATGAAACACAGAAAAAAGGAGATATACAAAAATTCTCACAATATGTGTTAATACTTAGTTGGGTAAACTTTAGTGTTAATTATGGCCTTGAAATGCCTTCCCATGGAGTGAACCAAGTTTTTTCAGCAGCTATTATAAGGTGAAACCAAGACTGAATTATTGCTTCTATTAATTGGGTTTTATTGTTAGGCTGCTTCTGACTAACAAGTTTGTTTAGGCAGCTTCTTAGATTTTTGAATGGATTAAGGTCTGGACTATTTCCAGGCCATTACATCAGTAGAGTATGATTATTTGAAACCACTTTTTTACACACAGCAGCAACATGACATGGAGCCGAATATTGTTGAAATATAAATGCTTCATTATCTTTGAAAATAGCACATGCAACAGTCTTCCGTTTGGCTCAAGTATTTCATTTATGTATTTTTGGGCATTTATGTTCCCATTAATCATGCAAATTCACACCTTTTAATGTCATACAACCCCAGATCACACCACTGAATGGGTACTTCATAGTAGGTGTAATGCAATCATGATGCAAATCTCTGATTCTTCTCGTTGCATATTTTAGGCCATCACTACCAAACAGAGATTTTGGTCTCATCACTCCAAATAACACTGTTCCATTGCTCTGCTGTCCAGTTAATATGGGTTTAGTTTAATCTTTTCAACATTTGAGAAATAAAAATGGCTTTTTTCATGGAATTCTAGCATTTAGACCAAATTCCTGCAGCCTGTGCCAAACAGTGCTTGCACTAAACTTCACATTGTATTGTGCCATTTCATCTTTTTTAGGCCCAGATGATTTTTGTCTGTCACATACGCACACTTTCTAAATTTTTCTATCATCACTTGCTGTTGTGCACCTTTTCCTGTATTTTCCAGTCTGGTAGTGGCTGAGTCTCCTTATACCTCTTCAAACATTTAGAAATGCCTCATTTGGTTAAGATTCCACCAAAGTGTCTTTTAATTTCTTCATAACTGTAGCCTTATTCACTTAATAGTACTATTTTACATCACTTTCTAGGTGACCAATCAACTCTTTGCACAATTTCTGTAATTTTATTACGTTTCAAAAGCTCACTAAATAAAAGAAAAAAACCAACCAACTTAATTGTAATCACATAACACACTGCCAAATGTCCTTGTCTCAGCTCCAATACATGACATCAATAGCTGAATCTTACTGTGACCTTACTGGCTCATTGCCAAAATAAGATGACACCTGATTGGCTCTCTCTAAGCATTCGTGCTCATTGGCTACATTAAAATGATGAAAAGCTACTTCATATCAACCCAAGCAAGTTGTGCTTCTTGTTTTTGGTTATTTGGCTATAACGTTTCATAGAATACGGATAATTGAACACACTTTGTTGCATTACATTCTTGATTAAATTATCTCTCCATTGATATCTACTTTTATGGTATTACACCAACAAAAGTGGTGTTATTATCCACCAAACCTCAAAAATACACTTTCCAAAAGGTGTTCATAATTTTTGCCACTAGTTTATTGTAAACAAGCTTCTCTTCTTTTTGACTTAGAAGAAAACTGACTCCTGCATGTTTTATACTATTGCCAGACCATATGATTCTTCCACTTTTTTTGTCTCTTCTGGCTTCTAGCACATCACCGATAATCCAAGGATATCACCAGTATTGATCAATCTCCTTGTAAAGTCATTCTAGCTTTCCCAGAATCCTCTAAGTATGAATATTCCATGTTCCTACTCATAATTTGTATATTGCGGGTTTTAATTTTATTGCGCTATCTGGGATAGCTAACTTGTCAACCTAACCCTGTTCACTCAGGTGGGTACATGGACTTTGTTTATCCAAGTGATGCCTGAGCCAATGTGTACTTTTTCTTTGAAATTCCATAAAGCACCAGATTTCTTTCATTTTGTTTTTACAGTCACTTTGTTCCTCATCTGATCAACCTAAATGGTTCATTTTGCTTCCCCTTACATGGGCAATGGATGCTGTTTGCAACCATGCAATACTGAACAGAAGCAACTGCTGCCTATAGATTCATGTGATATATTTCATTTTCCTTCTAATATCTGAGAGACATTCTCCCCCCTCCCACCCCTTATCTTCAGCCCCAAAAAATACTTGCATCAAAGTGCTACATAATCATTCAGATAATTAGTCACCTATGATTACTCATCACATTCATTTGCCAATGCATTTCTCCTTCACCAGCTATGGATGCACTAGGTCTGTATCAAAACCTCTTTGTATATATCATCTTGTTAGACTCCTCCTCATGAAATATTGCTTCAAACTCCCTGCTACATTGATAATTATGAATGATACTGTAATCATAGCCTTCTGCTCCAAATGGACTCAAATCATCTGATATTAGTATCAAAATCTCGATACTGGTTAGTATATCCTGTTGGTCCTAAGATATTCACAAAGAAAACAAATTCAACATTTATTCCTGTTACTTCTGGCATTTTGGCACATGTCAGTTACCTCCAAGTTGATGAATAATCACATCTGTCGTCTGCACGATTCAGTTGGATAAGTTTAATTTATCTGGGGGTAGCTAATAGCTCCATATGTTAAAGCTTAATGCTGGAAGGACATCATGTTGCATGTTCAGTGGAGTAGTTGAGCACTAGGAAAGAATTAAAAATTAATTTTAATGCTTCCAGTACGAGGGTGTCTTAAAGGTTCTCGGCCTCAACCTTAGATGACAACACTATAGGCATGATTTTTTTTCAAGTTGCCATATTTGTCATAAGCATCACTGTGAAATTGCAAGCCCTTCTATTATGTAGTTTGTTTAATATAGCTCTCTGAAACAAAAGTATTGTGGCTATCCCTTGAAATGGATGAGTATCGTGCAGTTAAAAATTCTTTGTAAAAGAAGGTTTAACGCAAATGAAATTAATTTAAAGTTCATAAATGTTCATGGGCACTCTTCCCCTTCATTTTTGATAAATAAGAAATGAGCTTTCAAGTTTAAATGTGGCCATACCAGCCTTCTAGATGGCCACATGAAGGATGTCCAAAAAGTAACAACACCAGAAATAATTGATCAAGTATAGATGATATGGTATTGGATGATCAGCAAGTCAAATTGTGTGAAATTGCTGAGATATAGGCATTTCAAAAGAACATGCAAGATATATTTTGCATGAAGAATTACAAGTGCAAAAGCTTTCTGCATGTGGGTACCATGCTTGCTCACAGCAGATCAAAAATGCACTTGCATGAAAATCTCTGAATAGTGCTGGTACAGTTTTAACAAGAATAAAACTGATTTTGTGCATCGATTTATTACTATGGATGAGACTTCGATTCACCGTTACAAACTAGAATCCAAAGAGCATTCAAAACAGTGGACAGAAGCCAGTTGTTCAAAACCAATGAAGACAAAGTCAGTTCCATCAGCAGGAAAGGTCATGGTATCAGTGTTTTGGGATGCTGAAGGCATTTTATTAGTTATCTTGAAAACACTAAAACGATAACTGGGGAATATTATTAGGATCTTTTAACCAGACTAGACAAAAAATATGAGAAAAGCCTCTATTTGCAGAAGACAAAAATCATCTTTCATCAAGACAATACATCTGCCAACAAAGGCCTTTTTGCAATGCAAAAATTAATTGATCTGCACTATGCATTCTTAGAATATCCACTCTATTCCAGATTTGGCTCCTGATTTCTATCTCTTCCCAAAACAAACTCTTCCTCACTGATCAGCATTTTCTTCAAATTGAGAGGGGATTGCAGCTGTAGAGGGGTATTTTGCAGATCAGTAAGATCTGCAAAATAAAGGATTATCTGCCTAATAATGAAAAAAGGAATTTATAATTTCAATTTTTTTTCAACATAAACTCTTTCATTTGTTCCAATGATCCAGCACCAATATCCCATCCATATCCATCCACTGATCTGCAAAATACCCCTTACTTGTACCAATGATCCAGCACCAATATCCAATCTATATCCATCCAGTGATCTGCAAAATACCCCTGTAGAGAGGTATTTTGCAGATGGGATATTGGTGCTGGATCATTGGAACAAATGTAGGAGTTTATGTTAAAAAAAATTGAAATTATAATTCGTTTTTCATTGTTAGGCAGAGAATCCTTTATTTCAGGCATACACAGTGATCCGAATACGTTTTGGAAAATTATAGAGACAACTACCGTGTTTGAATAAAACTAGTTTAATATAAACCAAAATCCACTTTCTAGGATTCAACCTTTATATCTGCAAAATACCCCTCTCATGCAGAAGATTATAAATTGGAAGCTGCTATTATTTGGACACATCTGTAGAATGAGTGAGGACTGGAAAATAAACACATTTATGTTTGGTATTTTGGATTGTTTAAACAGAAGAGGTAGAGCATACAGATTATGGGTAGATAATATAAAAGACTGGTATGGAATGGGTGTACTAGAACTGTGACACTGGGCAAAGAAAGGTGGAAGAAGATATACTGAAACAGGCATCAGACAACAACAGGTAGTGAGCCCATGGTTCGTGATGATGATGATTTTTAGTTCTTATTTCAGAGCTTGCTGGTTATAGCAAATTATTATAGCTCTGATTTTAAGGGTGTTAATCACTGCATATTTTTGTGATGAGTTGTGGTAAGAAGTAGCATGTATGTATTGGCCAGTGTATGTCAGTTTGCAGTAGAATGTGAAGAATAGATTGCCTGAAGGAAGACGTGTGAGTAATGTATCCAGGATGGGTGTGAGTTCTGATTTTCAATTTTGATAGTAGATTGTATGCATTCATGTTTGTTCAGGTGGCTAAGGAATGTGTTTAGCGTTTTTTGCCCATGTGGGCATATAACAGACACATTGCCAACATACCTGAGCCACACTGTAAGTTTTAGAGTGGAGGAATCAAGAGCACTTTCCTCAAAAGTTTCCACATAGAAATTAGCGATTGGGTGGGGCAGGATAGTGGTGAGCCCATGACCATACCTTCTTGTTGTAGGTAAAATTTATTTTGCCACACGAAGTAATGGGCTGTAGAATGTGGACACAGAGGGCAATAATTTCTGGTGGAAATTTATTCCTTAGAAGAATTGTGTCATTGAGTGGGACATTTGTGAAAAGGGCAGAAACATCAAAACTGACTAATAAGTCATCTTTGTCCAGTGTTGTTTTTAATTTGGTTTGTAAAGTGTTGTGTGTTCTTTATGTAGAAGTGGGAATGATATCTACTAACTCCTTGAGTGTTGATGCTAATTTCTTGGCGAGTGGTAATTAGGGTTATATATTCCTTCCACAATAGGTTGAAGTAACATATTTTGTTTGTCTACATTTGGGACACCATATATTCTGGGGAGCAGGCATAATGAGGTATAAATTTTTTAACTGGGTCTGATGGTCATGAAGTGCAGAATTAAGTAGTTTCTCTGCTTTTTCCTTTATCCTGTTTGTTGGGTTATAGTTTACCAGCTGAGAGGTGTTGTTATCAGAGACTATTGATTCATCTGATGGATGGAAGTTCACCTGTCAAGGATGACAATGTCATTGCCTTTAACCTATTTCGTTATAATTATGTCTTGATTGGCTTTCAATGACTTGCAACAGAACTAGCAGCCTTCAAGGAAAGCTGCTAGTTCTGTTTTTGTAAGATTGTTATGCATACTTTTCTCATTGTTTAGAACATCGTTTCTCAAACTGTGGTACATGTACAACTAATGGTACATAACGTTACTTTTATGGTACAATTTTTACACAAAATATTTAAATAAATGTTCAGAAAAATGTATTTTAATATTGTAATGAGTAGACTGTTCCAAGAATTTAGCTTGGCGAATCGAATAAAATGAACAAATAAATTTTATTCCAGTTTTATGTGAATTTTCGGATGGAAAGTATCATTGCATGTCATACGGGTTTTCATATTTAATATTTATTTTGAAACAGTATTTTATGGAGGCACATATATTTTTTGATTCTTATTTAAGTGGTACAAAATTTAAAAAGCTTGAGAACCCCTGGTTTAGAACATTTCTGATTTCTAATCGTGTTTTATCAGCTATGTTGTTGGGAAAGGATTTAAAGCCTCTTTCTAGGTGGTAAATAAAATCCAATTTAATGACCATTTAAGGAGCAATTGCATAGTTAATGCCTTTCTTAAGTAGGAAAGGTGGCAGCTATTTGTGGTTTGGCTTGAAAAGTTGATCACATGGTTCTTGCTTGCAGATGGTTGGTTGCTCCTTGTCTCTCTTCTTTGTTATTCATTGTTGGGGCTCTTTACCAGGGAGGAGATCTCCTGATTGGTTGGATTCATATGATTTGCAGCCATATTTCACAGTTGTTTCAAAATGTGAAATTTGGCCTTGAGTTTTTGTTTATTTTCTAGGATATATTGAGAAAGAGTTACTGAATTGTCAATAACTGTTTCAAGTACTTGTAGAATAGCTGGATTTATATAGCTCAATAGTTCAGTGTGCAATTTTGAAACCTGATTATGAATTATCACTAGGTTTTTGCTGGCTGTTTGGATTGCTCTCTAAATATTGCTTTCTCTGTGCGGTCATATATATATATGAAGTGCTTTAGCAGATGTAAATTTCTTTTTTAGCTTGATGCAGATAGGAATAAGGTTACTGACTCTGCATCTCTTTAAAAAGGCTTAGCCAATTGATCAGGAGGGAAATACATATCTTTAATTAAACGTACCAATTGCAATGCTTGTATCATTTCCATGGATGATGAGAATCCTTTCTTTTAGCCTTACATGGTGATCCAAAGACATTTTGGAAAATTATGGAGAGAACTACCTTGTTTGTGTAAAACTTTAGTTTAATGTAGACCAAAATCCAGTTTTGATGTTTCAACTTTTCTATCAAGGTCATCTTCTGGAGCGTATATACTATAAACAGAGAAACAAGCTGCAGAACAATCCACATGGTTTGTTAAAATTACTGACCAAGCATTACAACAATTATTGGCCTGACCTCTGGTGAAAAAAGAACTTATAAATTTCCAGACCACCCTCATATTTCATCTCTGATACAGAGTTCTTCAAGTGGGTACAAATAACACTTGTAATACACATTCTGAAACCAAGTTACTTAATGAAACATGTTGGTGACTAATATCCTATCTAGGCCAGCTTTTGTAGGTGGCCCAGTATGTAAACTGGGAGATGTGAATTATTGTTTCACAAAATTTGGGAAGTTTTATGCATCCATATTTATTTTAATTAGATTGATTTCTGAACCTCATTAGGTTTCAAAAAGTATTTCCTTTTGATATTTACTCTGCTGGAGCATGGTGGTTTTTTTCCAGAATATCCTGTGAGATATATCCAATATGTGGTTTCCTTGGCCAGTCATTATTACAGATATAAGATATGTGTTCATATAAATGGATAGTGGCTAGCCTACCTCACTGTCTTAAGTTACCCAACTAGCAGTAACAGGTTCTTTATATACTCAAGGCACTGAGAGAGCTTGGTAGAACTGTCAACAGTAGCAAGTTTCCACTGGGACATAAATCCATGTAGAGGTTGCACATTTTAAAGACCTGATTCTTTTTTCCTATGTGCCCTGGATATAGGGCATAGTGATGTCATTGCTGAAATCCTTTCAGAGTAATGGCTGAGGAATTAAAAGTTAATTAGTTCTTCCCCATTTAAGACTGATTACTTTTTACTTCTGTAAAAACTATCCATCATTGGATATGAAGGTGTTGTATATGGTTGTGTTCTGTTGAAAGAGGTTCCACTGGAAGACAGATAATACACTATCTATTGGTTAAAGTTTTAGTGATGTCATATTGTTAAGTGGGATGGCTGTGGTGGAAAGTTTGAATGCATCTACCGAGGTTAAATTATTGCCAATTTCATTTTCCATCATAAACTGGATACTTGGATGTAGACTACTGTAGTGACCAAGAAGGGAGTCTAATCTCTCTGGGCCCTGAGACTAAGCAGAGAACACATCATCGACATCTTCGTCTCAGTGGCGATTGAGGGTATGGCTTGTGTTTTAAAATTTTCATGTAAAAAGTTTGAAGTGAAGTGTGGGTTTTCTATAGTGAATCCCATTGTTTGTAAATTTTGTTCTTCAAAATAACTAACAAGAATTGATGGCAAAGGAAAGGAAATCTTAAGATATCAGGCAAAGTGTTTTCTATTTAGTGTTCAAGTGTTATTTAAGGGAATATTGGTAAGCAGTGATTAGGAGATATTAAAGACTATCAATATAACTGTATTAAAGTTAATTTTCAATTAAGGTTTTAAAATGGGTAGAGGTTGTTATATAGGATGTAGTGAGTCCAGTGAGAGGTAGGTAGGAGGGTTTGCCAGGGTTTTGCTGTTTTGACAATTTTAGCATGGAGCATTAGTGACATCCTCTATTCGAATTCTGGAGGGGATTTGGTCTGTGGATTTTAGTGAACCATATATACATGGTATTGTGACAGGTAGCTCTTGCCTCAGTAACTTGCTTACTTTCTATAATAAAATAACAGTAGAGTTGGATAAAGGAAATCCTTACTCATTTGAAAAGAATCCACACAGAACTCTTGCATAAAATAGAGCAAATGTGTATGGATCCGAAGCTAGTGATTTCGATTAGAGGATGGCTGGTGGATAGATATCAAAGAGTGGTTTATGGAAGGGCCGAGTCTAGGAGAAGGCAGGCGACTGGTGGTGTACCTCAGGGCTCAGTGCTTGGTCCTCTATTGTCAAAATATTTTCAATTTTTCAAAATATTTTGACATTAGTCCTCTATTTTCAAAATATCCACTTGTTTGCTGATGATGCAAAATTAGGAATAGCGATAGTCGATTCAGATGATGTAGATATCTTGCAGGATGACGAATAGGCTGACGGTATGGACTAAGGTAAATGGCTGTTTAACGTGGCTAAGTGTAAGGTGATGTACTTGGGGAGGATGAGATCACATGGTGTTTATTATATTAATGGAACTGAACTGCAAGAAGTTCATGAGGCAAGGGACTTGGAGATATTGTGGACAGAGAACTAAAGTTTAAAGGGCATATTGCAAAGATTGCCAAAACATCACATCAAGTGGCATGTTGAAGAACACACTAACAAGCAGGAATAAGGAAGTTTTGCTCCACTTTATAAGGCATTAATAAGACCATATTTGAACTGTTGTGCACAAATCTGGTCACCGGATTTCTTGGTGATGAAGAAATGGTGGAGAGGATACAGAGGCAGATACAGGTTACAAAAATTGTTGCTGGTCTATGGGATGTTTCCTATGAGGATAGATTGAAATTCTGTGGGCTCCACAGATCTTCAATTTTATGGACATCTGCACAAACTAGCTGATAGACGAAGGAGAGGAGATATGATAGAAGCATATAAATTAGTAAAGGGATTTTATAGGATTGATACTGATGACATTTTTAAGACCAGTGCAGGAAGGGAGAGAATGAGGGGCCATCTCTGGAGTTTATGTAAGAGTGTGCTTATCAAGGGAGGTGTTAGGACTAGTGTTTTACTTGGAGGGTTGTGAAGGGGTAGTATGCATTGTCAGTGGTGTTATGACTGGTTCATCTGTCAATGAATTTAAGGGGAAGTATGATTGGTATTGTGTAATTAATGGTTAGTGTGTCAATGTAGAGTCTCCCGCAATGAGTCTTTTGACTCCATAGTGACACCGTTATAATAACAATAATATATCTGGGGGGGGAAGAACTGAAAGGATTAATGTTTTTGTAACATCTGGAAGCCACAAAGTTACCTTTTTAAGTAAGCTTTTTAATTTTTTAACACCTTCGCTGCCAACTACGAGTATACTCGTAGTTCGTATATGAGCTTCACAAGCCAGCTATGAGTATACTCGTATGTCGATTTACTGATCTCCTATGCCAAACATGAGTTATCCCTTTGTATAATTACTTTAATTTGGATTCTTGGATTCTGAATAAAGCGGAGATCATGTCTGGGGGCTTGGTAGAAGAGAAATCATTTCAACTAAAATATAGTATATTGTGTATATGCCTCAGATGCCAACTACGAGTATACTTGTATGTCGATTACCAACCTCATATGCCAAGCGCGAGTTAATCCGTAGTATAACATCATAATTTTTAAATCAATTTTAAACTCGGCTTTCCTCAATATTTTTAAAAAACATAAATTTGTTTGTCCTACTAAAATTGTGAGAAAATCTTCAGATAAGAAAAGTTCAACTAACCTTTTGATACTGAAATTTCCAGTGTCAATTTTAAAACCTGCAGTTTCAACAAAGTCAAATTGGGGGGGGCTCTTCTTCTGAATTTTCCCAATAAGTTGATGTTGATGTATTTGACTGGTTGCTAACTTCATCTTCAAAAGTTTCTTCATCATTGGAGTCACCGCTAGAGTCGTCTGTAGGATCATCTTCGGAATCGGAACTAAATATTTCATGAAATTCACCATCGCTCATATTAGCATAAGCTCCTACTGCTATATCAGTAAGTTTTCTTTTACGATCATGGCAAAATTGAAGGTTCTTAGAGACTAGAAACTAAAACTGAACTAGACGCAATAAACACTGGCGTCATCACATGTAATATATAGATGGAAGTGATACGAGATTACTCGTAGTTGGCGTATGAAACAAAATACGATCTGATAAGCCGGCTACGAGATTACTCATAGTGACCTTGAAGACACGAAAAGTGCTTGGCATGCGGGAACAAAATATGACTGAGTAGCGTGACAGCGAACCTGTTAACTTGCATTTTGGTCTGATCATAATCTAGTGAGATGTGGTAGGACACTTTCAAAGAATGATATCCATACTATAATTCAATAATATCCACACACATAATATCCATCATGGGTGACTTTAGTCACTGATATCTTTCATTAAATGAAAGATGTCAGTGTCTTTGTGTGTTACGAGCGTTATTTAGACTCCCTGAAGATGTCTTATGGACAGTCAAATTATTGTAAGCATTATAGTTAGATTTTAATCCTTTTATTCATGTACATACAAAGTTTGAACCAGGTAAACATATCCTTTCATGCATTCATCATCATCAAATTCCTGACATGTATCTGTCAAGTGGTATACAAGATTTGACAGTACTATATGAAAAACTTATAAATTCCTATCTACAATTTTCATCTAAACCAATCTGTTACCTGTCAAGAATCCCAAATTATCAGATCTTATATTTTTCTCTTCTAAGGCACTTTTTAGTGTAGCAAATCACCTACATCTTGCTCTTCCTCTAGATCCCTTTTCTGTCAATCTGGCAGAGATTAGCTCTGCTAGCACATTCCTCAGTGCTAACAATTTCAAGTAATTTCATAATACCCTTGTTTTTAATGTGATATTTCCATTGTCATGTGGCCAATCTCTTAATCTTTCTCTGGATTCTAATATCTGCAGTCTCTAGTCTTGTCAAATATTTTATTTCTAACATGCTCTTAAAAGTCAAAATTAGCTCGAACCCTGTGTTGTATACAGGTAATGTAGTGTTTTGATTAATTTCTTTTTTACTCCATATATATTTATTCAGTTGGCTTCCGACCATAACAGCTTTATTGAATCTGTTGTCTATTTCCATATTTAATTGCTATTGATCAGTAAGTTATAACATGAAGTTTTTCTAGAGAGAAATTAAGAATAAAAAGAAGCAATTCAAAATCAGAACAGAAAAGTAAATGAAATCGTAATCGTAATAGGTGCTAATGACTTAACTATCGTTAAGCTCGGTATGAGAGAGAGAGAAGACATGAAAGGGTTGTTGGAGGAGGCAAGAGTGAACAGGGAGAAAGTAAAAATTATCAGTATTTTAACTGGATATGATCAAAATGATTTAAGAAGAAAGGCTATGATGGCAAGCTATCAATGTGTAGGTAGTGTAGAGGAAATGGATGTGAGTTTTTGGTTGTGTGAATGAGTTTGAGGGAAGATTATATTTTTAACAGGGCCACCTATTTCTCAATGGGTTTGTTATCAGAATTCTAGGAAAACTAATAACTGGCATTAGAACTAACATAGAGAGGAGTCACAGAAACTAAATTATAATAGGAGGA
The DNA here is from genome assembly GCF_054136105.1 of Typopeltis vanoorti. NCBI lineage: Eukaryota > Metazoa > Arthropoda > Arachnida > Uropygi > Thelyphonidae > Typopeltis > Typopeltis vanoorti. The sequence goes on along the minus strand of NC_143555.1, from coordinate 122,706 downwards.
ATGGTGAGAATGTGATTATAAGAGCAACAATGTTATTTAACTGTGTTAATGACAAGAATGGGCTTTGTTATGGAAATTTCGATGAGGAGAGTACATTTGTGACTATGTGGATCTACAGTTTAGACCGATCAAACCTGTGCATGGTACAGGTTTGATGTATCAATGTGTACATCTATATGTCACTGTGTTGGGATATCAGAATGTAGGCATTAGTCCTGGTGAATGTAGGCATTAGACTAGACCTGGCTATCAGGAGCAACATACTAATTGTTATCGAGTGTAAAGGGCGCAGTAGTTTTAGGAAAGATATAGGGTATAGAAGAGGAGAGACATGGTTCTAATGATATCAGATGACTTCTAATGATATCTAGTTAGAGTTGAGGCTTATGATTGTCGAAATCTGTTAACTGTATTTCATTTGCCAATGAGTTTCAAGCCATCTGGTGTGAGGTGGAATCTAACAAGATCAATTTCAATGTGGTATGTTGTTGCAGACCTGTTACAGGTTTTTCCAGTGATGAAGAAATGCATCACCAAATAGAAAAGATAAGTGTGAAAATAATACTCATAATGGGAGACATTAATTATCCTAATACGATTGGATAGCAGTGGCATCTAATGAGAAGAATGAAAATGAATTTTTGAGCAGTTGTGGGACAACTTCCTCAAGCATCATGTGACAGATGGAACTTAAGGGTAAAGAGTGTTAGATTTGATTATAGTGTCAGAGGGTGTTTCAGTTAGAGATGTATTCTGCCACTGCTTGGTGACAGTCATCATGCAGTACTCACTTGGGAAGTGACTAAGTTTATGAATGCTCCTTTCAAAAAGTTACATAATGAGCTACAAAGCAAGAAATCATGACCAACTGAGAAGTATAGTAAGTTTGGATCAGTTTATTAATAAGTATAATATCATCATTGTATGGGAAGCATTTAAGAAGCATCCCATTAGCAGTAAATGGGATGTGTCATCTTCTTAAGCAAGAGATTCATAAGAAAAGGATGATGTGGTAGAAAAACACAATGTGCATATGGAAGATGTGGATTATATAAATTAATAGGAACTGTAGAATAGGCACGATTGTTCAACAGAAAGCAATTTCTGAGGATGAAATGAAACTAGCTCTACATGATAAAGACAATCCACAAGAATTCTATTGATATGCTTCAAGGAAAAGAAAGAATAAATATGAAGGAATAACTCTTCTAAATGCAGATGACATGAGGTTTATAGATGCAGAAGAGGTTCAACAAATCGGTGCCCATTTTGTTAAAAGCCATCAACCTGGTGTTCTGAATATTGAGCTCAATGAGACCTTTTCATTGGATGAACATGCTCAGATGTATGAGGACAAACTATTATGGCTGTTGCATGAACTGAATGATAATTCATCAGTCGGGACTAATGGGGGGTCAGCACCTTTACTAAAAGTCTGTTCAGCTGAAGTGCTATTCCTTTGACCAGGCTATTTAATTTGAGTCTAAGAACTGTGAAGAATCTACAGGAATGGAAAGAATGTAAGCTAATTCCATTGCACAAGGGTGACGCAAAGGCTGATGTATCCAACTCAACCAATTAGTGCCTCAGGAATGGGTAGTGAATATTTTTGAAAAATTTATCGACTTACATTCACTAATAGGTTGACAATCTTCATTGAACTAGACATGGAGAATGGATACACCATGATACTTTTGGATTTTTGCTAAGGCTTTTATCAGGATATATCATTCTAGACTGCTGCAAAAATGGAAGAATATGCATTTGGATTATAGAATATCAGCAGGGATGTCTTACTGACATATATAAAAAAGTGGTATATGTTTGATGAGAGTCTGCAAGATTTAAGGTAACTGGTGGTTTATCACAAGGATCATTTTCTGTGTAAAAATAATCATAATTAAAATTATGAATATTTTTAAGAATTGTTTATGTTAAAATGTTTATTAGTTTTGTTTTCATAACATGAATTGTCAGCACTTGTGATGTGCCCGTTATTGAAATTGTTTTGTCAAAAATGATATGTAAAGAAGATTACTTACAAGAATTTTATTGTATTTTAAAATATTAAGTTTTGTGTTTTTATGAAGACATTCTCTCTCTTGTCGTTAACAGCGACAATGTCAGCCATTATTTATACCTAACTTCTTGTTTACCAGTGTCATGGAGTGCACATGTTTTCCTAGAAGTTTGATGTGCAATCGACAGCTGACAAGTTTGGTATCGAAGCAAAGCGAGGGTAAACAAGATAGCGTTCGGGAGAAAATTAAAACACAGACCGGCAGATATTTAGGTAAAGAGGAACTTAAGTTTTTTTTTATGTAACAGTAGGAAGAAAATTAATAGTAATTTCCAAAAGAGGAATCGTGGAACTATGAAGTATTAATGTAAAATAAGTATCGATAAATAAAAGAAAAATATTGCTATAAATCGTTTTAAGAGGAATATTGGAGGAAACACTAATTGAAAGATTTATAGTAAATTCCAGAAAAGGGAATCGTAGAACTCTATGTTTTTTAATTGAAAGATATAAGACTGTCATAAGCATTTAGTGAATAAAAGGTGAATTTACTATTTATGTTCTAAAGGAATGTTCAACAAAACACTGATTAGGAAGTTTCATCTGTATTAAGAACATCGGATGTGATGATTATTTCTACTGAAGAAAAGAGATGGAATTAAGTTTGGAAGAATTCATGTGTGCTACATAAGTGATGAGAAAGGATCCTGTAAAATGAAGAATAGAGTCATATATCTTCAGAAAAGGGCCTGGACAGAGAATTAAAATAGTTAAAAATACCAAGCAATTTTAAACCTGGTTTTACTCCATTTCCCAAGTAAGCAAACAGATAAACAAGTAAAGTTTGCACCTGCAATTGATGCAAGTCTAGCTGATCCTGCAGGTAGTGCAAGACCAAGGAAACTCGTGGTAAAGGTGGCATAGGTTCCGATCACTAATCTTAATATTTACCCTTAATGCGAAAACACATCTCCTAGAGGAGATGTATGATGTTTTGTATTAAAGGCAAGAGGCCACTACCCAGACTGGTTTTGACCTTTATTGAGGTCTCATCAGTGGGAGCCACGCTAGAAATACCAAGATTTAGTAATACAGAGCTTATAAATATTTTACCAGAACAAGTTACCACATGGTGTTTTAACCTTATTAAATAAAAATCTCTGTAGGAGATATAAATGTAGAAAGTATTTTACTTTCTGCATTTATAAGTATTTTAATATATATATATATATTGTTTTTGTTATATTAAATGTGTTTATTTTGTATTTTGGTCTTGAGTCAGTGATTATTTGGATTCTGAAAGAAAGAGTTAAGATCATTGCACCAATTGGAGTGAACCCTTGTGCATATAATAATATATAGGTACACTCGGAATTAAAAAAGTAATTGTTAGAAACAGAGATTCTCTATGGTAGGATAAATATTAAGATAATATCTATGAATATTATATATATAAAACACTACCAATGGTCCTCTGTTATTCACTTTCTACATTAACATGTTCACTGCCTACTATGGGTATACTCATATTTGGTAAACCAGCTACACAAGCCAGCTACGAGTATACTCGTATGACGATTACCGCCAGCAACAATATTACCGTACTGACCTTTAAGAAGTGAAAATGCTTGTCTTGTGGAGCTAGCATCAAAACTGTGTTTTCTGATAGATGGTATATGCTCTGCACAAGCCAACTATGAGTATACTTGTATGATGCATACCGGCGGCAACAAGATTACCATACCGACCGTGAAGAAATGAAATTGTTTGGCGTACGGGAACAGACTATGCCGAAGTACCATGGCAGGGAATGTGTTAATGATATTGGGAAGCATTTGACAAGCAACATATGGCTATTTGCCAATGATGCAAAGATAGGTAGGATAGTCATGAATTGCTGCTGATATGCAGTACTTGCAGAATGATTTGAAAGAACTTGAATTGTGGGCATGGGAAAATTGATGTCAGTTCATTCATAGTAAATGTAAAGTCATTCACTTTGGGATGATTAGATATCCAAATTCATATTATATTGGAGGGATTACGCTTGAATAAATTGATGGGGGTTATGGATCTTGTAGTGTTAGTACATGAGTTCAAGAATAAGTATGATAGCTGTTGCATTTTGTATGTGTCATCACTCAATAAATCCCTGACTCCCCTGGAGGGCTCTCTTAATAATAATAGAATCTCAATTTACAATGCGGTTGATATATTCCATGCTTCTGCCGTTCATTGCATTTGTCTTCTTATTGCTCAATTTCATATCAAATCTATTTTAACAGTTATTCACTTTAGTCGGGGAATCTTGCAGACTTGAACTAGATTTAGTTAGAAATATAGCATCCATATAAATTTAAGAGCTGAGATTGATATCTCCAATTATGACATCATGTGTAATAACACTTTTCTTCATAATGTGTTCCATATAGATTGTGAATAACAGGGGATAATATACATACTCGTTTGACAACAGATTTTTCATTAAAGCAGCTTTCTGAAATTTGTTCAATTCTAAATCGTGACTTCCAACTCTAATAAATAATAAGTATTTGTTAATATAATGACTCATTGACACCATACTAATGTAGCATTTTGAATGGATTTTCTCTTGGCAAGTTACTTTTCTCATTATGCATTTTCCAGATCTTCAAACTTAAATACAGATCTTTGTTATATTCCCATTATTTATATAGTATTTTTCATAAAGTTAAAAATATGATCTTGACAGCTTCTGTTTGTCCTGAATACCACTTGTTTATCACAAAGCATTTATTCTACAATCCATCTTAACCTTTCTTGAAGTATACTTGCATAAATCTTATCAGGAAAACTCGGTATGTAAATACCAATGTAAAATTTACATTCAGTTTTATTTCACTTTTTGTATATGGGTACTATAAGAGCTCTAGTCCACTCATCTGTCTGGAATTTGTCTTTCTGTCCTGCCCTTCTGAGCTATGCAGAGCAGCCATTTTTACACTTTGTACCTCCATATTTGTGCATTTCTTCTTTTTTAATACTACTCCAACTCAGCTAACGCCTTTTTATTCCCGTATACGGGGAGTAGGCAAGGCCATTTAGCCCTATCTAATTTTTGGAGACTGAGTGAGCAGTTCAATCTCCACTGGTACCAATCAGAGATAGATGGCCTAAGGCTATCACTAATTAAGCAGTACTCAGTGAAGAGAGACGGCTCAAATGTGCCGCCATCTCGTGGTTCCTAACCCTAACACAATATATTTAATGTCTGAAATAATGTGGGTTCTACGGTCGATTTTGTTGAGTTTACAGGAATAAAAACCCGAGTTTCCGGGAGGAAAAACCTGCTTGCCCATGCCAGAGATTGGCTAACTCGGGAACCGGTCAAAAAAAAAGGCTTAGAAAAATTCCCTCTAGTCGCCGACTAGACTCGAAACCAAGTCTTCCTTCGTGCAGCCAAGCGCCGTGGTTGGCAAACGCCACATCCACTGAGCTACACAGACTACTCCAACTATCTTTCATATTTCAGGCTTTTTTGCTTGTTATATCAAATTATATTATATCAATATTATACTTGAAGAATGGATTCTGTATTCCTTATGTCTGTTGAGTGTTTTTACCACTGTGCTCTCATCAGTGCTTGTTTCATTTAACAATTTTTCAAAGTAATTACTCCATACATGTTGCACTATTATTTGGTGCATTTTGGCACTGTTTTACACTACTGTGTTAGTGTTGAAATATCTCACCAAAATATCAGGAAATATACCTGACACAATATTAGCAAGAAAATGAGCAATATATTATTAAATATCAGTAATCTTATCAATATTATATTATTAACTAAAACAATACTTTTAAATATAGTCTTGAACCCAAACACAAAAATATATTTCTATAGAACAGGTATAAATATTAAGAGCATCTTTAAAAAGTGATTGTAATGAGTATGATATTGAGATTATATAGATTGCATACATTCTAAAAAAGATTTTGTATGTCTCACTCCAAATGTTGAGAATACTGATCAAATGATATGTAGGTTTTCAGGTTTATATGGTGTAGGAATTTTTATCATAGCTAAGACAGCCATTCCTGGAGGGAGTCAAGGAATCTTTGAAGGAGGTTATACATATCTATTGTTAGCTGACATACCCTTTCTGTAACTGATTTACCCCAGATATACTTCTTAGTTGGATAGGCAAACTGTTCCACTGCATCATTCACTCACTGCTCTGTAAGAATAAAACCTAGCTCTTCTCATTTCTTTAACTGCATACAGACTGAACTTGTAATGATGCTCTATCCTCTGGCCATCTTCCATATAATGCAAAACTACATCAACCAGTGTCACGGAAAACTTACAGAAGTTTATAGGCCTCTTATAGCATGTTTGTAACTCTTCTGTGTATCCTCTCCACAGGTTTTCTTCTAATTAGCAACCAGATGAAATGTGTGCATGTTGAGCAGTCATTTCAAGTGTTGTCATCAGTTTTTCCAAGCATGGATCATATCAAATTACTTGACACAATCTTTAGTTTAAAATTACAACTCTTATCATTTGTCTATAGTTCTGGCCTATCCAATGTTTAAATTCTACAGTATTAGTAACATTACCGATTGCCTCTCCTATTTCTGCATTGTCAGCAAACACTTAAACACTTTCACATCTTCTTACTGATATTAATTTAGAAATTAAACAACAGTAGTCTCTGTGATGCACCTAAAATTTGGAAGATTGTACAAAAAACACCATCCAAACCATGACATTTTCTGATACCTGTCAGCACTCACTTTTTTATTATTATTATTAAGAGAGACCTCGAGGGAGTCAAAGACTCATCAAGAGAAGGAACATACTACACAAACCAGCTATCATACTTATTCTTGAATTCATTCACACTGCTTGCACTCACAACATTCAATGGCAATTTGTTCCAATCATGCACCACCCTCTGAAAGAAAAATCTAAACCTTACACCCTTCTAGGCAGCCTTCATTCTCAGCTTCCAAGGCTGCCCTTTTCTCCTTTCCCCACTCTCCATAAATCGAAAAATCCCATCAATTGAAATCCTGTATGACCCTTTCCGCAGTTTGTAAGTCTCAATCATATCACCCTCTTTCTCCTATTTCCTAGTGTCTGCAGTCTACAAATTCTCAATCTGTCTTCATAATCAGTATTACACAATCCTGATATCATTTTTAACACTCATTTTTGTACTCTCTCCAGTATATCAGAATCACAACGGAAACCAGGAGACCAGACTTGTGCACAATAGTCCAAGTGAGGTCTTATCAAAGCCTTGTAAAGAGGCAAAACAACATCCTTATCTTTACATGTGAACGTTTGTTTCAGCATTGCAATTATCTTTTGAGTTGTATTTGCAATCTCTGCTGCATGGCCCTGAAACTTCAGCTTCCAATCTATTAACACTCCAAGATCCCTAGCCTCATCAGTTTCTTCTAGCCTAATCCCACCAATATATTATGACATTGGATATGTAATCATGCCAAAGTAAATAACTTTACATTTACTGACATTGAACTGACACCCATTTTCCTATGCCCACAATTCCAGCCTATTCAAATCATTAAGACTGCGTACCAGCAACATTACTGATTACCCTCCCTATCTTTGCATCATCAGCAAATAACTGTGTCGCTTGGAAATTCCTTCCCAATATCACTAATGTACAGATTGATTATCCATGGACCAAGCACTGATCCTTGTTTTACACCACTTCTTATTTATTTATTTATATTAACCTTTTTACTAATTATGGGCAGTACTACCCTTACTTCTCACCCAGACTTGATATAGGACTAAGCTGTTGCAAGTGATTTATCCTATGCTTGTTCTAGTTATCAATGTAGTCATTCTCTGGTGGCAATGCCATGTTTTGTGTGGGCTCAAGTAGGCATGGTATTGATCCTCATCCTGCTAAGGTCAACATATTCGAACCAGGAGTCTGGTGCCATCCCTTACCCAAATGTGCTGGAGAGGCACCAGATATAACTCTTTTAAAGGATCACCATCTACAGAACTATGCAACAGAGATGCCCACCTCTTGCATTCTACAGGTGCTGACTGAATTAAAGTACCTTAATAATGGGACCAGCCTTTAGCCTGCCTAAAGTCTTCCTGTATTAATGGGCTAAGAAAGCCTCTCTGTAGATAGGAGGAAGATAGTTCTAGCTATGTGATTCTTGACAGCCGCAGACGTGGGATCACCCATCTAAGTAGTGGAATCTCTAGCTCACCATCCTTCATACTCGCATGGAAGTATGCAGTAGGAGTTTCAGGTGGCAGTCAGAGCGATGATCTCACGGTTGAATGGACAGCCATGCCCATTTGGGATAGTACTGAGATATATGTCCTACCAAGCACCAACTTGTGGTAAAAGCAAGGTAGGAGATAGTGGGAAAGGAGAAACAATCTTTGCTGGAGCTTGAGAGGAGTTTTCCTCTACGATATAATTGAGAGAAGACCTTCCCTTTTGGGTATGCATGATACTGAGGTATCTCCACTTTTCCAGGATGGTCAAAATATGCAACAGCCTCCTGTACAGGTAAAACTCTATAGTCTTGTCATGACCAGACTGGACAAGACATAAAGAGCAAGATTTCTCTACATTACTAGAAAAGCCTCTAATATAGAAGTCAACTGCTCAGTCAAGGAGTTCCTGCAAGCCTATTTTAGTAGAGGCTATGAGAATAAAATCATCTGCATAGCCTTAAAGGAAGAAGCACCTAGAGAGTAGCCTATATGGCTAGGAAGAAATTGAAGAAACTCATCTATGATGCAGTTAAAGAAGAGGGGAGATAGAGGATCACTCTGATGAATACCCTGAACTGTGGGAATAGAAGTCTCACTGACCTCTGTAGTGATAGTGATGGAGCTACCAAGTATAGCTCCATAAAATAGGGAAGAAAGTGTCCTGGACATTGAGCAATAGGCAGTACTTGAAGGAGAGCAGGAAGGGAGACACTATCAAAGCCCTTTTGGAGGTCCAGTGATGCCATATATAGAGACTTAAGGTGGTGTCGGAAATCATAGAGAAGATTAGAAAGAAGTTATATATTCTCAGCACAGCTCTCTGAAGGGACAAAAGCTCTCTTTCTATAATCATGATGTATATATTGCTGAAGTCATTTAACTAAGATTTTATGATAGAGTCTAATTAACACAGGGGAGATGGTAATAGGTCTACGGTCTGATGCACAGCTTGAAGTTTCTTTGGAATGAAGCACATAGGTATTGTGGTATTACTTTCCTGGAAGGACAATGTCCACTAAGTCTTGAAGAATCTTCAATGGCACCTCCGAAACCTAGATGCAGGAAAGCCATCAGGTCCAGAGGCAGAGAAATTGGATGTAAGAGCTCCTTTAATCTCCTGGATTGAGACTGGCTGGTATATTTGAGGCAGCAATGGACCTCAATATCGTAGGTTGGTCATCATAATCAGGGAAGTGTAGAGGTGGAGCAGAAAAGACTGTCCTCCAGAATTTAACAAAAATCGTCATGTAAGTGTGCTACACGTGGAGGAGATGCACTGACAAGGATTGTTTTGGCATATTGATCTCTATTCTTTTTATAGAGGACCTGCATAGGACCTCTTCCTCTGCTTCCTATTTGAAATAGTCATTGTAGAATGAGACAGGCTGATGTTGACAAGGCATGAAGTTTTCGAAGAATTCAGTGTAGAGATAGTCATTCAAATGATCTCTGATATCCATTCCCAGAAAGTGAGTCTAGATGAGAGATTAAGAATTTGATGGCGGTATTCTGGAAGAGGATCATCTAGAGATGATGTCAGTCAGAGAATTAAAGCCTCTCCAACTGCAGGATGGTGGCTGGAAGATGGAAAGGCAGGACAGGAGATACACAGATATTACCTGTCCCTATGTGTGGTGGATGGGCTGCCAATTGTTGAAGTAAGGCTTAGTAATTGGCTTTCCATCTATAACACTTGTTAACATCTAAGGTTCTTAATGGGAATACCTTAAATAATGCCTCATTGATTTTGATTAACCCTCAAGCCGTCAACTTGATCTCATTAGTGGTGAGGATCTTTTTTTGGCAGTCAAATGTGCTTTGACGTGCTTTGTTCTTATTGCAGTGTTGCCTTCAACTGGATGTTTCGAGGCATAATGCATTCCAATGCTGACTGTGTTGGAGAATGCATTATCGTAGACCTGACATATGAAATCTCTGAGATTAGGTACTCCTTGACCACCAGAACAAGCATGATGAGAACTTGAATAAATAGGTTAATGACAGTCCTCGCAGAGATTTCTTTTAACTTTCTTCCTGAGGACACTGCTGGGATGGGTGGCAATATCATCTCCAACAAGAAACAGACATATGGTTTCTCACTCGATGAGTTTCCTGGCTCCGGCCTATAAGAGTTGGAGCCTTCATGAAAACAACCCTACCAGGGCTAGTAATCCTGTTAAGGAGGAATAGCATAGCAGGCCAGTCAGTCACCCAAAGGTGTCCAGAAATCACCCCTAGGAGGCTGCCTACTGCTGCACTTATGTAGTATGTCAGGTGATGTGCAAGCCAAGACAACAACGCTTTAGATTCCCTTAAACATTGCAGACTCAGATCCCCTGTATACCTCTTTTTTGATATCTGTCAGTCAGCCATCTTATTATCCAGGAGTCTCAACTAATGTTTGCATAAGATCTACATTGTCCATACAGATATACCTGTGATCTACCTTTTTCATAATTGGAGTATAAGATATGAGATTTCTAATTTATCTTTAGATAAAGAAAAAAATTATCGTAATATTATATATTATCATTACAATATATTATTATAATTATCATAATATTAATTAGTCATAATGCTTAAAAGATATTGCTGATTAAAATAAACATTTCATTTTGAACTTCCTGATGAACCAGCATTACTTATTCTACACTGCAACGAGTTCACTTATTCTACATTGCATAATTTTTGACTTTTCATTAATTCATTAATTATTATTTCAAAAATTGATATTAATAAATATTTAAAAAATTCATTAATGCATTTCTCAATCATTACTCCAAATGCTTGAATGTTAATACAGTACAATATTTTAACTTAATCGTGTTCGTTTGTGAAAATGCCGATTTGCACAAGTATTTTGAACCAAAACAAGCATAAATATTTTCCTGACATTTCTTAAGTTGAAATGCTTTTCTTAAGTTTTGAAATACTTGGTATAAGTATTTCAAAAATTCTCTTTGTGTGCCCTTGCTTTGACATAAACATCATTTCTTATTGTTATCATTTCTTATTCTAGCATAACAATATGCATATCAAAAATAGAGGAAAAGTATCAAAAGATATATTTCGGCGATTACACCACATTTTTCATTCAGTTATTCAGTTATATAAAACACTGAAATAATAGTTCCTGACAAGTTTTGTCAATCGTAAGATTTAGATCTTCAGGGGGTAAATAGGATAACTTAAAGTTTAAACAAGAGAATTTAAAAAAAGTTATATAAAACACTGAAATAATAGTTCCCGACAAGTTTCATAAATCGTAGGATTTAGATCTTCAGGGGGTAAATAGGATAACTTAAAGTTTAAACAAGAGAATTAATAAATACAAATCATAAGGCTGTCTAATAATAAAACTCAAATAACAGAATGCAGCTATATAACGTTATTGACGTTGAACAATACTGGACGATGTCACATGTTCTTGTTCTCGTTCATACAGTCCGAGCTCTGATTGAGGTAGATTTTTTATTAGAGCTGACCACACTTGATGGAGAATTAAACCTTGATTTTTGTTGCATTGGGTTAGGTTTTTTAGCATATTAGCAGCTTCTTTAAATTTTCTTATATAATGTTGTTTTCTATGAATGACATCGTTGTTTATTTGCCAGAGTACATCATGTCCAGTGGAAGTGGTATGGAAAGCAAGACCTGTTTCTTGTTCTCTTTTGTATTGTACATCTTTTCGGTGTTCAGCCAGGTGTATATCTCCAGATCTTCTGGTCTGTAAATCCTGACATAGCAAATCCTGCAAGAGCAATGGATTTTGTAGAGTACTGTTTTTTAAGAGGATAATGAGGTGGTTTTGGTAGATGTAGGAATCTTGAGATTTTTTCAATAGGAAGGAAGGCTACTCTTATGTTGTGTTTCTTCATTAATTTGGCTAGCTTATCTGTAACATTTCTGATATAAAGAAGCGAGATTGCGTTTTTGTAATCCTGTTTTATTGTGTTCTTAGCTGGAGGCATTTTGAAGATTTTCTTGATGGTTTTTGTTTCATATACATTCTGTTGGAGGATTTGTGTTAAGTATTTTAGTTCTTCATTACACCTTTCTTGTGTGCTGGAGATATTGTGTGCACTGTCTCGAAAAGTTTTAATTAAGCTTATTTTTTGTGAAGGATGGTGGTGTGAGATTGCATTTAGAAATCTTCCAGTGTTTGTCGGCTTCCTATATACTGAGAAGGAGAGTTTACTTTCTTCATTAACTTCTAATAGAATATCCAAAAAAGGAAGTTTTTTATTTTTTTCTTCTTCTAAAGTGAATTTTATGGTGTTGTGCATATTGTTGAGATAATCTTTGAAATTAATAAGTTCATCTGTTGTTCCACTGAATATGATGAAAATATCGTCCACATAACATAGCCATATTTTGGGATTTTTATGGTAATTTTTAAGAGCATTGTTTTCAAAATTTTCCATAAATAGGTTTGCTAATACCAGTGATTATGATGACCCCATGGCCAGTCCTTCTTTTTGTTCCCAGATTCTATCTTTATAGGTGAAAAAAAAAAGTATTGTTCATATAATGTTTAAAAAGATTCAAGATGTCTGGAGGGAAGAGATCTTCTAGGAGATTCAAAATTTCTTGTCTTGGGAGGTTTGCAAACAAGCTGATAATGTCGAGACTTGATAAGATGTTTGTTGGATCAATATGTATATCTTTCACTTTTCTATGAAATGCTTACTATTTTTTATGAAGGAATATGTTTTTCCTATATGTTGTGATCATGTTGGTGAGGTATTTCACCAAGTTGGAAGTCGGTGAATCTCTTCCATCTACTATTGGTCTTAAAGGTATATCTGTCTTATGGATCTTTGGAACACCATATATTCTTGGTATCAAAGGATGTTTTGATTGTAAGTATTTTTTAAGTTCTTTCGTCCAGAGAAGCACTTTTTTATTAGAATCATTTGTTTTTTTGTGTGCAGGCATTGTAGGTGTTGGTATCTTTTTCATTTTGTTATCATATTCTGCAGCATTTAAACCGACAGTTGCATTGCCTTTATCTGCTTTTATTCTGACAATATTTATGTCATCCTTTAACTTTTTAGACAATATTATAAGGTATTGTAAGGTATTGCCTTACAATACCTTATAATATTGTTCCTACCTTGTAGGAACCTACCTTATAATATTGTAAGGCAGGTTCCTATGAGGTAATCTGCTTTTTAATAGTAAAGCTGTACTTTCTATATGGAAAAGATCTGCCATGTTATCTGATAGATCTGATAGATTTCTAATTCCTTTTTCTATTTCTTTTCTTTTCTAGAGGAAACGTTTTTTGCTATTATTTCTGGCTATTTTTGCTATTATTCCATTTGATACCAACATAAAGTTGGTATCAAATGGAAAACTTGAAATTCTGAAAGTGGTTGTCAAATTCTGCAATTACTTTACGAATTTCGCCAATATATTTATTTCCATTGAAATAGTAAAAGCAGAACTACTTAATTGTGCGGGCATATTCGGAAAATTACATATATTGTTATGTTCAAGCTTCACTATCGGTTATTTCAAATTTTCTATAAAAGTATTGATATAACTAATCATATCTAATCAAAAATTGTTTTTCTGGTACTGAAGTTCTAGGTTTAATTTAATGGTTATGTCGGTCAAAAAAGCTAAATCCAATAGCCAAATATCATCTTTTAACTGTTCGTATTCAAAAGTTTAATTTTTTCAATTAAATCCCTAAATCTTGGAAGAAATTTGCCCCAACTTAACCATCTGACATCTGGTAAAACTGGTAAATATATCTTCACCCCTTGTTTTCCCCTTTAACAGAATGATAGTAAGTAATTCTGCTTTAGTAGAAAAGTCTTTAAAAACCATTCTAACAAAAATAATCATTTGAGCAATGTCTACTGCATCAGTAGATTTTTCCAACTGAAGTGAAAAGGCTTCACAATCCTTAATATCCTACATTAGTTGCTGTTATAGATCCGAATTTATTTCTCCTATTTTTCTTGCAATTGTATTTATTTCATTGATAGCAGCAACTATTTCTGGCTTATTTTCAAAATTACAAAACAACAATTCAGCTGCAGCAAGAAATGCTTTATTAAAAATTGCACCGTCACTAAAGGGTTTCTTATGTCTGGCAATAATATGTTCACTCTTAACGATGCAGTTATTGCTGTCTCTGAGTTCGATATTATTTTAATGAAACATAACTGTTGTGATGAAAAACTTTTCTTCAGTTCTTGAATTTTAACTTTTCGGAAATAACTGTTATGTGGATATGCCGTTTCATAGCTACAGTGCACCGATTTAAGATGTCATTCCAAGTTGCCTTTTTAGGCAGAGAAACACTTCCATTGATAATCAAAACATTGCTTTTTATTATAATAAAGAAATAATCATGTTCCCACTCTTGATAGCGATATGTATTTGCTCTTTTGTAGTAGTCATGATGGTACAATTTTAAATTATATTAAAACAATTTAAACTTTCAAATTTTAAACATGTAGTAGAGCACTAGCATGAAACAAGCAACCGAGTTTATAATACTGCTGTCGTTCATATATTGAGCTTCACTTGTTATGTTTGTACAATGCATCAAAGGAAACAAAAACCCAAAGTGGGTGTGTCTATGAGGGTGTATACATTTCCAAGTATACTCTACAACAGAATTCTCATAGTGGGAAATTTATATATTTTTAACAATATTTCTAATTTTTCTATTGAAATTTTTGATCAAATGATAATCTATATCTTAGGTGGTGAACAGCAGGCCTGCAGGCTGCATGTGACCCATAACATGATTTTGTGTGGCCAGCAGCAGGATAAAAACTATATTAAATTATATGCATTATCAAGGGGTCCTTAAGGGTCACAGCTGTATAACAGAGGAAATTTCCACATAGCCTTTAAAATAATGCAGACAACTGACAAGGGCTGCTGACCTAATATCCAATCCTCACCTCGTGGTGCACCCTGTTGCATATCTACCTGAATACTTAACGAAAAAATGATGGGCTGGCAATTTGGCATTTAGCTGACCAAAATGTATTCTTATTGGTTAAACCAAAATACAAAATAGTACAATGTGACAAAATTTCATGCAGCCGGAGTATCGCCTGGTTAAACAAAGCCCCCATTGTTTTTGCAAGGGAACCAGAGCAAACAACAAAAAGTCAACTACTGGAACAAATCTGAAAACAAACCCCAACTTAACATCACCAGAGTTAAAGATTGGTACTATCAAAATAAGCCTGAATGGGAAAGATATGGAACTAGCTGAAATAAGTACCAGATTGACTTAATAGGGGTGCTTGAAACAAAAAAGACAATAAAACTGGTGAGATCTTTCTGAGCAATATTCAAGCAATGACATTTCAAGGAAAACATGTAGTCATAATATTCAACACTAAATATGAGGCTAATCTTCTTGAATGGCAGGCAGTCTCAAGTAGAGTGATGTGGACAAAAATCAGAATAGGGAACTGGAGAAAGATTTATTTGTGCATATGGTTCCATACTGTACTAAGGTAGAAGTTAAAGATTTTATGAGGCTAGAGAAAACAACTGACACAATGAAAAAGGAAAAGTTGGTCCTTGTTGGGGATCTAAATAGCAGAGTAGGAAATGACTGTGAGACATACAAATTTTCCCAAAACAATATTTTGGGAAAAATATGGAGAAAAGAGCAAAGCTAATTATAATGGCAACGTGATGGATTTCTGCTCAGGACATGGGCTGGTTATTAACAACACACCATGTTTCAACATAAAAATGTACACAAATTCACATGGAGAGGCAAGGAATAAGAAAAGTCATTGACTAGGTTATTGTTGATAGTGATGCTTTCTTCCTGGTGCATGAAACCAGAGTGTACACAGGATTTGAAATTGGAAGTGATCACTATTTAGTCTTGATCAGGATAACATTGCATTTCATATTGAAAAGAATAACATGCAAGAAGGTATTAAAGTGAATAAAAGTTGAGGAACTCTCAGATGTGAACTGTAGAGAAATACACAAAAATTATTGAAGAAAATATGAAATGCGTTTGAGAACAGGAACCACACCTCAGAGATTCAGTGGCAAATCTTGAAGAAAACCTTGATTAATATAGCCAGAGTGGTATATGGTGAGGTTTTCTGGAAGGATAGAGAAATCAGAACTTGGCAGACAGAGGAAGTTAAAGAGATAGCGAAGGAAAAGAAGAAAGCATATTAAAAGTTCCTGGCAAATAAGTCTGTTTGTACTATCAGAGAATATGGAGACAAATGTAAGAAAATTAAAACTGTGTAAAACTGGCTAAACAAAAGTAATTGGAAGACCTTGCTAAATAAATATCAAGAAAGTGGCAAAATATTCTGGAGGTGGTTGAAGAAGCTTAGAAATGCAGGACAGAGTGCTGTAAAAAGAATTAGGGATGACAAAGGTGAAAAGCAGTATCTCAAGCAATACTTTATTTGAGTTGTAAGTCAGTAGTTAGAATTGAAGGAAATACAGGAAGATGGTTTAATGTTAAATCTGGTGTGTGACAAGGATGTACATTATCTCCTCTGTTATTCATTATCTATATGGATCACATTTTGAAGGAAAGTGGTATTACACCTGATATCAAATTTGGAGATGTTAATGTCAGCTCTTGCTTTATGCAGATGATGTTATACTTCTAAATAAATCTACTACAAGTCTGCAATATTTGCTGACTAAATTGAATAACTGTTGTAATAGATATGGTAAGAAGGTCAGCAATAAAAAATGAACACAATTTAAAACAGGCAAAAATATAAAGTCCATTGTGAATGGAGAACTCATAGAACAAATAGAACCTTTCAACTACTTAATCACAATTTTAGTGAAGATGATAAGTTCAATATGGAAATAGACAACAGAATCAACAAAGCTGGTATGGAGGAAGTCAATTGAATAAACTTATATGGAATAAGAGAAAAATTAGCCAAAACACTAAATTAGTTGTATCTGAGTGCTAGGTCAGAAGTAAAACAATTAACCAAAGACTAGAGACCACAGATATGAGAGTCCTGAGAAAGATTAGAGGTGTAAATAGATGGCACCAATGGGAATATCATATTAAAAATGAGGATATTAAGAAAGAACTTGACATTGTCAGCATGCAGAAATGCATTAGCAGAGCTAACCTCAGGTGGTATGGTCACTTTAACAGTAGTACAGTAGACAGCAAAGTAGAGATTCACTGTCAACCTATTTCTGAATGCATGCCTAACTAATTTGTACAAAATCTTCACCACCACTCCTGATATACTAATTGGTCAATAGTTTGATACATCGGTCTTTGCACCACCCTTGTGGAATGGAATTACCATACATTACTTCTATGCAGAATATTCTGCTCTCAGACTCATTAAACATCCTGGTCAAAGGAATGATCAGTTCAGCTGCACACTTTTCAGCACATGTGCTGATATTCCATCAGTCCCTCTTGCTGAAATCTTATTCAGTTTGTGCAACAGCTCTAATACATCTGCCTTACACACCTGTGTTTCTTCCTCTAGTGAAGAGGCAACAGTGAACTCAATCATGCATTTATCAGGTTGATAGCTTTTAACAAAATGGGCATTTATTAATTTTCCAAACAGCCAGGACGTCTATACATGTCCAACTAAATCTGGATATGTTTCAGCCCACCTGTTTAAAGAACCTGGATAAGAAGTGCAATTTGACTGTCATGTCAATTAGAAAGTGTGATAAACCCTCACGCTGACAAGAATGGTTAATCAGATTATCTCTCATTTGTAGCTGTCTCTCAGTTGCCTATAACCAGAAACACACTTCCTTGTTCCATGCTGGTCAAGTGGATTTTAGTTATATAGGATAGACTAAAAATAGAGAAATTATTTATATTTTTGTTTTCGCTTTTTATTGTAGAATACAATTTTAATGTCTGGGCAAAATAAAGATCTTGTATAATTTGTTTACTTAAAAATATTTAAGTGAACAAAGCCTTACCTTGGGAACCAATTTAATTTTTTATTTTTTGTACTAATTTTTTCTAATCGCTTACTAGACAAAGGATTTTTTTTCTCGAAGAAATTAATTCACGATAATTATTTGAAATATTCGTTTAAAAAAAGAAAAGAAAAGATGTTCCAGTTTATATTATTTTTATTTTTGTACAAAACCTTCGAAATCGAATAATCCTTCACAGATTTCCTTTAGGACATGCTTGAGCAACTTTGCTTTATAGAGAATAACATGAAATTCTTTAATCATATTACTAAATTTTTTTCTTCATGTTGTATAGGCATCTACTATTCTTTGTACTTTCACCTTCTTGGTTTCCTTGTATAATTGGTCATTACAAAATGAAATTAGCAGTTATGATTTAAATTTATATTTTCTGCATAATTCAGATATTTTATTCTCCAATTTTTAAAGTAAGCAATACTTTTGCTTATTTTTATCATTCAAAGTATGTATATCAAATTTTTATTTCCTTTCACAATAGAATTGAACTTTATTTCGCCTCTGATAGTTTAACCCTCCCCACATTGCATTACTATCACACACCCAAAAACTGTTATGAAACATTGATACAGTTTTTTTTGTTATTTTTCTCTAGTAATTGTTCCACATAACTGTAATTTTTTGATACTAAAACTATGTGGTGATTATTATAAATAGCAAATTATAAATCAGACAATATACATATTATTTTTGTATATTGTCTGATATTGAGAGACCCTTTACTGGGGAAAGGTTACTGCATTACAATGGATAATTACTATATGTGTCCTGAACTCGCTGATTTGTTTTCACAGCATCGTACAGATAGTTATGGTACTCTAAAGGCAAAAAGGCGAGATATGCCTCCAGATCTGGCTTAAGGAAAGCTATTGAAGATCGAAATCCTAGCTTATCAGTGAACAAAAGTCTTTGCACTACATTGGAAAGACAAAAAAGATGTTTTTGTCTTTCCAATGGTTTTCAAAAAAGTATTTCACCAAAACACTAAAAAATAATGAAATAAAGTCTACTCTCTCTCTCTATATATATATAATGATAAGCCGTTTTATGTCATGTTTTTCAAAATGTTTTGAAACTCAGGGCTACCCTGAGTGTCGAGTCTTCAATATTCGAGTAATCAGAATTCAGGAGAAAAACCCTGTTATCACAATTGAAGAACTGACCTACCAGATGGGAACATGGGTGATTGTGCATAGCCCCCCCTAGTTAATAAATGAAATATATAAATAATAACAGGAACATTTTCACCTTGCCAACACTCAACATTGAGGTGATATGGGTTATATATATATATATATATATATATTACAAAGTTTTGTAATAAAAATTTCTGCTACAATGAAGTTTGACATAATCAACAATATTATTACTACCTTATTTCTGTTTCTCGTGTGGGAGAAAAATCGTAAAATGTCACTCTTATAATTATACAAGATGTTATAATGGCAAAAATAGTCAGAAAAAAGTCATTTGCACTTTCTCTTCAAAACACAAAGAAAGAACATTGTAAATTCAGCTAGTGGAAAAGAAAATACTACATACGTTTCTTCTGATATCTGATTTTTTCTTGTAGTACAAAGAAGAAATCACTGCATATAACATGGAGTCTGCATGAGGGGAAAAATCTGGAAATTGGTTACATTATAACGAATAGAGAAATCATGTCGGAAAAATTATTCACGTAAGATTCTAATCTCAGCAGACAGCATTTTCTTCTAGATTCCATATCTAAAGTAACTGAACCTTTGCTACTATTTTACTCTAAAATGAATGGGTATGTTCCCCAAGTGATTTACATTTGTAACAGCTGTCTTGCGAACGATTTATGAAATAAATTATCTGAAATATCTGCAGATTGATTAGGTCTATACCCCACCCAAAAAAAGATTATGAAACACATATGCACCTTTTCTTTGAAAATAATTCAAATCCTCTTTTTAAAGATAATTGTATGATTTAATTTCTAATTTTTGATAATAAAAGTGAAACTGATCATTATAAATTAAGAAATTATTTTGGCATAAATAAAATATAAGCATGTAAACAAAATGTTGGGTAATCAACAATCCAAAAGGAAACAAGACATTCTTGACATATTCTGCACTACAGCCTGAGGCACTTTAGTGTTCTCCCCTTTCTTCTCAATAGCAGAATAGCCTTCAACTTTTCCTCCAGCTTAGAGGATATTACCAAGTATTTAGAAGACAGATTATTTCAGAAATAGCTTCCAGCAGCAGAATTATATTTAAATTTTTTAAAGAAAACAAACTAAAATAATACTACTGAACTTTCTTTTGTGTGGTATGCATATAAACAAATTTGCATGGTGAAAATATAGCATATTTCTAAAATTTCATATAATTTCAGCAGACAGTAGAATAGCTGGTTTTAGATTGCAAATAAATGGAACAGAATTAGAAGCTTCACGGTACAATCTGATTGCCATATATCATTTGTTAAAATGGTAAAATGAAGTAATTAATTTTGAATGCTGTCTAGAAAAGCTTTCAAACCAGTATAGAAATTTAGAATAGTTATGCAATTGAGTTCCAAGAGAGGATAAGTAGGTCGGGGGGAAAGCATTAGAAAATCTTCAAAATAAGCAAAAATTTTGAATCATTCCGTATATGATATTTTTCACATATTTTCAACATATCTACGAGGATGTGCATTAGATATTAACATAATATGCATAATACAAATAAATAAATAAATAAATAAAAGACGAAGGGAAAGAATCACTGCTAAAATATCATTGGATAGAAATTTTTGAAAACAAAAAGACACAATCGGAAACCGGGTAATGCAATTTAGCATTTTAACATTTATTTTTATTTTGTCTTTATGATTCGTTTCTAAAACTGAAATGTGATGATCCATATAATGCTATTTGGCTAGAAACGACAGCAAAAGCACATATTTATTTCAATAAATATTATTTAAAATATAAATATTTGACATAATATTTTCAAAGCAAACATTTGAAAATTCTGAAATTCGACAAAAAATTATTCAATTATTATACGAAAAGTGAAAGAACAATCAGTGGAACTCTTCCGGTGCACTGATTTGTAGAATAAAATACATCAAATTTACTATCACTAAATAGATTCATTGCAAAAGCTGATCAGTGGTCATTTCAGGATTGATTTTTTTGCATATGTGAAAATCGTTTCAATTGTTGGGAAGAGACAATAAATCATTTTAGAGGCAAGAAAGGTCAAATAACTTAGATCAGTAAATGAAATTCTAAGCAACACAATAGACATAAAGACAGGGGGACACAAAGGTCACTCAGCAATAGTTAATCCACTAATGGCTATAGAATAGCCATAATGAGATTAACGGTGGAGGAAGGTAATGGCATGATAAAAGGTAGAATGCCGACAAAGTTTTGATCCATGAAAAAAGCTAGGGAGAGCTGACTATATCATCCATGCCAGCTGGGTGGGAGGTTAACTGAACCTCTTCTGCATCAGTAAGCCTCATGCCACCTGAATTTAGAAGAGTTATTCTTTCACAATCATTCTTTTTGTTACTTGCAGTATATCGATGGAATTCATATGAGTTGTCTTTAGCACGCACAGCTAGTTTCCTTTCATGATCAGACTTTGCATTCTGTACAACAGTTGTGACTATTCTAGCCTGTTGCTTATAATGTTCATAACAGATGTCATCCTTATGCAAATGGTCTTCCTTCCACATCGTCCTTTTCTTACGAATCTCTTGCTTAATAAGATTACACATCCCTTTTGACTCCTATTCTATTTATTCTTCGAACTCTTGGAACATATTCTGATATTTCATCATTTAAGTATTGTTTACATGCTTCTCATACACTGTCAATATCCTTTCTATCTAGTTACCAATCCCATTCCACTGAACTCAGTATACTTTTCAGTTGGTTATAATTTCCTGCTTTGTAGTTAAACATGTAACCTTTTCTGAATGGGACAATCATAAACTTAGTCACTTCACAAGTGATAACGGCATGATCACTGTCAACAACTGGAAGCAGAATAGTTATGTCTTTAACTGAAATGCCCTTTGACACTAATCAAATCTGGCACTTTTTGAACTTGTGTTCCTGCTTTCACTTGCTTGTCACTTGCATTTTCATTCTCCTCATGAGATTCTACTGCTACCCAATCAATATTTGGATAATTAAAGTCTCACATTATGATTATCCTTTTCCTGCTCACCTTTTCTATTTGGTGATGCATTTCTTCATCACCAGCAACCAATCACCAGGTCTCTAACAACACCCCCACTATGTAATTTTTCTTCCTAGACTCCACTTCGCATCACATGGCTTCAAACTCACTGCCACATGAAATATTGTTAGTAGTCTTACTACAATTATAGTTCTCAACTCTAACTGGATTTAAGTCATCCAATATCATTAGCAGCATGTTCCTCCTCTCCTATCCACTCTATCATTCCTAAAAATACTGTACCCATGACACACTTGATACCAATTAATAGGTCTGATTCTGATAGCCATGTGTCACTAATTCCTAAAATCTAAGGTCACAACATAATTACTAAGCCAACAAACGGTAGAACTTTGTTTCTGATTCTCCTAGCATTTCCCTACAGACATAATAATCTACCTGCATGTTCTATAGTATATTCTGGTTTGCAAGTTGTCCAAATGACCCAGTTTGACAACTTGCAGATTTCTATTCTTCTCTGATGCCTTACACATGTACACATCTTTGCACATATAATTGGTGCAAACAGGATGAACACAAAACTGAAATCATTTCGTCTCATCAAGATTCCTGTGACAAAGCCCATTCCCATCTTTAACACCATTATATACCATTTTTACTCTTAACTCACATTCAAACTATTCCTCCCTTTTATGTTTAGTTTCTCCAGACTCTGTTAGGGTCTCATACCAGTTATTAGTTTTTCCAGACTACTGACACCAAACAAATTCAGGTGTAGGTCATCCCTCTTATACAAATCCAATCTTCTCGGAAACTCACTTTACACATCCAACAACTCGCATCCATTCCTTCTACATAGCCTATGCATAGAATTGTTTGCCATCATAGCCCTTCTTTTTTATTTATTTTTGTCATAGCGAGGTAAAATACTAACGATTTTCACTTTCTCACTCTTCACTGTCTCCTCTTCCAGCAAACCTTTCATGTCCTATCTCATACTGCACTTATGGCCAATTAAATCGTTCATACCTACTACAATTACAATTTCATTTAGTTTTCTTTTCCATTTTTGAATTACTTGAGTTAGATTTTTAATTTTGGCTCCAGGAAAACTCGATGTTATAACTCACTCATCTATAGCATGTTTTATTATAGTCACCTTACATTAAGTTTACATTCCAATCCCATGTTCTCCTTTGATGGCATCTCCTATGATTCCATTCCCACAGAGAATATATCCGATCCAGTTTCCTTTCTTCTTTTTTATCATTCGTAACAGACTCCTCTCTGCTTTTACTCTTTTTATGGCATCTTCATTAGTTATTTTATCTGTCCATTTGATTTTATTACATTTGATAATGTTGGTGTCTTGACAGATAAATTGATCTGGAAGAAAATTGTTGATAAGAAGTCAGTAATCATGTCAGTTCATTATTGCCTTTACACCCCTTTGAGGGTACATGACAGTAATTTCATGATGATGATGATATGGAGATTGAGAAGGAGATGAATTAACTGCATACATTTGTATACAAATGAGATACATCAGCTTGCATTCTCAATTGCTAAATTTCTGAACAGACTGACAAAACGTTATAATAATTATTATAACGTTTTGTCAGTCTTAAGCATATCTGCAAAAATATTTTGGATCATAGCCTTCCTAGGTATGATATCTATCACTAGCAAAGTTGTAAAGTATAGAGAAATAATTATGTTGAATAGCTATTTAACGAATTTTTATCTTAAAACTGTTATGATGGCACTTCAAGTTTCTTATTATTTTATTATTATTTTATATTTTGGTTTTTATAGTATATCTTAAATCATTAATGAATATATTAAAATGTATTAATATAATTTTGTAGTTAATTTTTTTGGTAAAGATCAGCTTCAGCCAGAATTTAAGTCTTGTTTTATAATCTTTTAAAACGATTTACTTTAATCTAGTTTTTACTTATATCATAATTTACATGCCTCTTTAGCACAACTGAAAGAACAATGGGACATTTTACCCTTTGATTGGAAAAGATCTGATATCAAATCATTTCATGACAAGCAAGCTTTGTATGGACCTTTTTAAGTTAAAGTTAGCTTGTGCCATGCAGATTATTTTTCCAGGAAACCTGGGATTTCATCTGACATGGAGCAACCTCAGCCCTGAGAACACAGAATTTTCAGACAAAAATATTTTAGTGCTGATAGTGGAAAGCAGTTGTGATTGTGTGTTGTAATTGGAAGATTAAGTAGCAGAGACAGGGAAGCATAAATGTTGATGTTGATGATGTGATAATTAGATATGAGATATGTATTCTTCCCTTAAATTTTGTTACACCTTACTCTCGACTGAAATGCTGTTATAATCAACTTCCATTCCATGAACAAACTGGCATATATCTTCACTATGTCATTGTAGTAAGTGTTATATAGAGCACAATATTATTCTTAATACAAAAACTATATATATATTATCATATGAGACAATGCTGGATTTTTAAAAAAATCTAAAACAAGCAGTCAGGTCTTATAATCCTGGTTTAAAATAAATCTTTGAACATGGCATTGGCAGCATCAACTTTTGGACATTGCACAGCACTGTTTCATTCTATATGAACTTTCCATTTACTTCTATTTTCGGTTGGATATATTATCATTGTTTGGTTCCATTCTTTCAGTAATCTTTGATGTCTCATTTTATCTAGTGTTGTATAACATGTCCTCATATATTTCATTTCTGCTGCAGTGATTCTTTTCTGTTCTTTGACTATTGTCCATGTCCATTTTTGATATAAAATAATGGTTGTTTTGATAAAATATACATTCTTATTCAGGCTTTTTTCCCTTGACTATTGCTGAAATAAATACTTTATCACACTGTTTCCTTAGGTGGAAAGTTGCTAATTTGTTAGAAATGTTTAAACCTTCATTGTAACTAAATTTAATATGCAATTAATTAAAAGTGATCATTCATTTGATGATTTTATTGTTCATTTCAGTTCAAGTGGACAAAAAATCTTTGTTCTTAAGAGTTTGACACATACTGATTTGTTAATCCATTCAGTTAATATGCAGATTTTTAGATTGTTCTCAGTTGTTTCAAATATCATCTGGTCATCTTCAGAGCATAATGTATCTAATATAACATTTTCTAGATTCTTAGAATCTGTATTTCTAGATTTTTTCTTAGATTCCTTCTTTGTCAGTGAATCACCATTCTTTGATTCAGGTATGGGATATTCTTACCTAATTCCAATACTTTAAATGTTTTGATTATTTTATCAGCTCTTTATGCTTTATTTCATATAGGCTGTACAGGAACTTTAATAAATTTATAAGTGGGGTGTTTTAATATAGTTGTATTATTAATAAGAGAGACCCCATGCAGTCAGGGACTATACAGAGGTAATAATACCTGAATCAACTATAATGCCAAGCAAAATACCAATCCAGTCCAACTCAGAGAAAAAAGTAGCTCTCATTCTAGCTCTCGCATCTAGCTTGTCTTGATGACATTCATTGTCAACTAAAGGATACCATCACTTCTTCAGAAATTTGTTAGGACAATCCCTCCCTTTGTTACTCAACCATTTCTCTTGTTTCCAGTTTACAATACAGAGCTGCCTTCATTATCAATATTCCAATACCTTTATATAATTTACCACTCTCCTCTGCATCTCCCCATTGTATTGGAATAACTACAGTAAATTGTAGACCTAAACGGTGCAGACCAGTCCAAGTGAATTTCTATTACGGCCTTGAAAAGGGTAAGTTGACTTCATCTTTGCATACCAAGGATTGTTTCTGGATTACACTTAATACCTGAGTTTTATTTGCAGTCTTTGATATATAGCCATTGAACCATAACTATGTATAGTAAAACATCAAGATCAGTCTGATCAGCCTGATCAGTCCCACCAAGTTATCAGTATATTATATTCAACATCTGATGCAAATAAGTATATGACGTTATGTTTAGTAACATTGAAATCATAGCCATTTTCACACATCCAAAATTCCAGCTTGTTGAAATCATTCTGCAAGTGCTGCAAGTAGTTACATTAAATCTTGAATAATCACATTCCCATATATACTGTAATTTTATAATCCAATCCCATACTCTACAATTTATTGAACAATCTTCCATGCTGTATTCTGCCAAAACCCTAGCAAAATGCAATTCCTATGGTTTGTGTGCATGTCCCTCATCTAATTGACTGATGGCATTATGATAGAATGTGAGCAACTTGCTCAAACTTGGTCTTCCCTTCATAAACCCATGATGTTTATGGCAAAGTATATAATTTCTGTCAACTGATTTTGGTATGTGAGCCCAAATACCTCTTCTGAAATTTCATCATTACTCCATAGATACTGACCTATCAATAGTTGTATACATCAGTCTTTGCACCACTTGTGCAAAGAAATTATTATTATTTTCAAAAATTATGAAGGCACAAGACTCATCATGGCAGATCAATAAAAACCTATTATATCACTCCTTAAACACATCCACACTTCACATCCCCCCCCTCAGGAATTGCATTCACAATCATACTAAACTTCATGCCAAAAACTTAGTTCTTACCGTTTACCTCAGTACTCACTTCTGCAACCTCCAAGGATGGTTCCTTTTCCTTTCTGCTGCTTCTACTCATTCTACAAAACGAAAAATCACCTCACTGTTAACATGAAATGACCATATTTACTGGTGTATAAGGCACACTTTTTTTTATTTGAAAATAGGTCTGAAAAACAGAGTGTCTTATATGCCGATACTCAGTTTTTATTATTTTCAATTCTGGAAATGTTCTCTGTTCCTATTTATGCAATTTCTTTATTGCTTCCTTGTGGTGTGTGTGTGAGAGAGCATTTCAGTTATGTAGAGCGTGTTTCTCAAACTTCAGACATCCACATTTATATGATTGGTGCGGTACTAACAAAAGATCGTGCTACTAAATGACAAAGACAAGATGACATTTGAGTTGAAATGTAATTCTCTTTAACCGAATTCCTTATATAATATCTGAAACACATTCACTATATATTTCTTCATTTTAACACATTCACTCAAATAAAATCATATGTTGCACCAGCAACACATGGTTTCGCTTGAGTCATACAGCATTTTCTGTGGCAGGGGAGATGCAATTCATTAGTTAGTGCCGTTTTTATCTGAGTTGTCTCTAATTGCACTGTTTTTGAAAAACATAGTGCCTGCATATGTCTCTGTACTTTATTCAGTATTACAATAGGAACGTTTTACTATCTCAAACTTTATGGATACATTGAATTTTAATCTATGCATTAATGATGCATAGCCAAAAATTGCCATGTACTACACTTTGAGAAATGCTCATCGAGTTCAGTGCATGCACATGTGCTGCCATCAACAATAACAGCTGTGTCCTGTTCGTTTCAAATTTTCAATTGTTGTTGCAGTTATGAATGGTGATAAATTACTGCCATTAAATTTTCTCCAAATTTCTTGGCAAATAATAGCTCTAAATCGTTGGCATCGTTACAATATTACATACAAGCTATGTGTGATTGTGTGCTAAAGAACATCTAAACAGGGCTGCAGGTAGGCATTTTGGACCACTGAGAAAATGATACAAACTTGGTGGAATCAGGAAGAGGATTTAAAAAAGCAACAACTCACAGTAAACATAGTCTATGAAGTGAAACTACAAAATGGCCAGAACTTGAGGCAGAACTGAATACCTGGATTTTAGACCACAGAAAAGCGGGACTTTCAGTGTCTACAAAAATGATTATTCAACAAGCGAAAGCGATTGCCAAATTTACTGGATTAAAATCATGGTGCTCGAGATTCATGAAGAGAAACTAGTTGTGTTTGCTGTATGCTGAGTAAAAACAGAAATATCACAAGAGATGCCAGCCGGATATAAATAAAAAATGAATGAATTTCATTTATTCATCATTAACGCAAGGAAAAATGAGAAATTTTGAACTTGCACAAATAGGAAACAAGGACAAAGATCTGCTGACTCTTGATGCGCCCTCACAGCTCTGTAGATGAATTTCTGGGTGTTGATGATTAAAAGGTGGGTATCTTTCCTAGTTAGATTAGGAAAGATACCCAAAAGAATACTTTATATTTTAAACACTGTAAATTCAGTATAATATTCAGTAATAAAGTTTTTTTCTAAAAAATGTGTACAAAAAGGGATGTATCCTATATGCCAGCAAACACAGTAATTATTATCTTCATGGATTATGCATCTGCCTTTTTGGCTTCACTGGTCTTTCCATTTTGCAGCTGGTCTTCCTCTCTCATCAATACTTATCTTCCCCTTCTGTTCATTGATATTTTTCTAACTAAAGAGATACTCTTTTAATTTCCCTCTCCATTTCTTCATTATTTCATTTATTTTATAAATATATAGCTGGTTTCAGATGGTTTTTTTGGTGTTTTTTGGTCATCCGTTAATTTGTCTTAAAATTCTCGTTTCTGCAGCTTGAATTTTACTTACATCTTTTAATAGTCTATGTTTTTGAATCATAATAGGGTGGTAGTGACAATCACTTTATAAAATTTTATTTACTTTGTTACATCTGATATACACACACATGAATGGCACGAGAAATATAGCAAACTCGTGCCAAGTGTATGTAAGCAGAATAGAAGACAGGAGGCACCTTCACTTTTTGCTTGAATAGCTGATAGTTGTAATCTTTGGGGAAAGAAAAGTGGGGGATTGTGTTCCAAAGGACAGAAGTAGATTGAATGAAAGAGAAGGCAGTGAAGTTGTCTCAATGAGTTTTGAGATGGACTGTAAAAGGTGTTGGTTTGCAATGTCTCTTGTTTTAATGGTTTGGGAGGAGAGTGGAGGTATTATAGTGTCCAATTCAACAAAGAACAATCCATGAAAATGTCTGTAGGAGAAGCACAAAGCAGAAATTGAACTGTGAAAGACACTGAAGTGTGTTAATGAGAGGATCATTAATTATCTGGATTGCCCACTTCTGGATAGAATCAAGCAATCTTAGATAAGATTTTAGTGACCTATTCAAAATATGGGAGAAATATTCCATGCCTGGGTGGATTTGGACTTTGTATAGAGTTAGCAACTGTGAATGTGTGACGTGGTGTCGTGCAAAATAATACCAAGTTTTTTGTTGAACTGCAGAACTGTAGTTAATATCAAGGAAATAACATTTTAACTGTAGTTATAATATAAAAATTATATTTATTATATTTTATAAACATATGTTGTACCAACTAGTTTCACCAACTGAGGCTTTTGGCATCTTCAAAGTACATAACTGATATGTGGCACTTAAAGCTGAAAACTGTTATAGACTATAAATCAACCGATTCCAATTATATTTGACAAAACAGAACGTGTACATGATGTCATTTGTTATTATTTAGGAACATTCTCTAAATCAGCACTTCCCAAACTGTGGGCTGTAGCCCCCCTTGGTGCCATAGGTTTTGTTAATGCGATGATGAAATAATGAAAACAAATTGAAAATGCCTTAAGATTAAGAAGTATTTTTATATCTTAAAAGAATCATTTCGTTTTTTTATTTATTATTTCTTTTTTGTTATTTTTTATATTTTAACTGAAAAAAAATCACACATGGTGAGAAAGGGATACCCATTGCATGGACAGTCAAATGTTGATATATGGTTTTATGCCATATGAAGTTTCATGTTACATATGATTGAACAGGGAAGTGCTATCTTACTGTAACAGATACATAGATTTACCATGTCCTAGTTAGAGATCTAACATTAAAGAATCACAATGATACCAACGATTTATTGCATCACATGGTAAACTGGCCTACAGTTTACCATGTAATGCAAAAAAAATCTACTGGCCCAGAGTATATGGTGCTTCAAAATTACACAAAGATGGAATACCATTATGCCTTATTGTAGACAGTATGAACTCACCCACTTATATGTTATCTAAACACCTTGCAAGCCTCCTCAAACAACACATCCATAATTCGAATGCTTACATACGAAATTCACAACGTTTTGTACAGAAGTTGAACATTTCCATCTCCAATACAGACCTTCTCGGAAGCCTGGATATTACATCTCTATTCACTAACATTCCTGTGGAAGAAGTTATCAACATTTTAGGTAGTTTGTTTTGGCATGATATCACTTCCCCCTTTCTGTCATTGTTTAACATCAAACTTCTTCTTATGAAATTAAACCATATATCAGCAATTGACTGGCCTTGCAATGGGTAGCCCTCTCTCACCATCTTGTGTTGATCTTTTTTAAGAAGGATCTTGAAAGTAAAATTTTATCTCAAGTAGACCCTAAACACATAATATGGTGGATATACATGGACAATATATTCATTGTTTGGAACCCACACAGAAAAGGGCCAACCTGTTGATGAACAAGATGAACTCTTTACACCATATATTCAAATTCACTCTTGATCTTGAAAAAGATAACCAACTATCATTTCTCGACAACCTAATTAAGAAGAAAACAAGTTTTCATCTCAGCCTCTTAATTTACAGAAAACCCACAAATACAGGATTTGCACTTTAGCTCCTCCCACCACATTTATCAGAAATTTAGCATTGTGCACATGCTGAAAATGAGCCTTCCACATTATGACAGATCAACAAGTTGCCCAAGATGTCTTTTCACTGATATCTAACAATCTCAACATGAATGGCTACCCTCGGAGACTTGTCCAAAAGATACTTTTCTCGGACCCGCCACAAAGACAACGAGATGACATACAGTATATTATCACAATCGTCATTCAATATGTTGTGACAGTTTCTAATAAGGTTGCATGAGTACTCAATTCCCATAGAAGAAATGTGACTTTTAAACCTACAGAAATCATTAGGCAACTCTTAACATCTCCAAAAGATAACCATCCTTTCTTCAAATATGCCTGAGTTTACAATACACCCATCTCATGCAATTTAAAGTATATTGGCTAGACTTCAATGAAGCCTTCAGATTAGACAAAGGGAAAACAATGCAGATGTAAATAACAAGAGAGAAGTAATATCAGGTTTATCTTTTCATTTTTCAAGAACTAACCATATCGTAAAGTGGGATAAAAGTTCCATTCCTTACATAGAAGAGGATTTCCCTCCCGAATTATTAGAGAAGCAAGTACAGTTGCCCGTTCTGTACAAACCCTTAACAGGAACCGAGGCTTATTCTTGCCGAAGATCTGGAAAACCCTTATTACATCTCTAAACATACAAGAACTCAATTATAGTGTCAATTATAGGACATTTCTCAATAATAATAAATGAGATCATGTACACGCAATACATGTATTGTACGCTTTTTGTTTTGTCAAATATAATTGGAATCGTTTGATTTATAGTCTGTAAAAGTTTTTAGCTTTACCCATGCTACCAGCCAAGACATCTATAGATGTCAAGTTTATCATGGATGCAAAGTGCAAAATAAAATTGTAATACCATTGATATTACATTGAAATATATGATGGATACGAAGCATATGAGGATGGTATTTGATCCATAATGGCTGGTTAGGCAGTTAAATATGCTGTACCAACTAGTTTCACCAACTAAAACGTTGGTGAAATTAGTTGGTACAACATATTTGTTTCTAAAATATACTTGATCAATAAATCCCAATAGAAGTCATTTCTATAGTTATTATGGTTGTTACAAAAAAGATGGTTGGTGCCAGTCAGTACAAGAAGAGATATCTGATCTTCTATGGATATCTCAGTATTACTGAAGATAAGGGAAGGGATGCAAGCTGTTTCTTGTGATAAATCACAGAGAACTGAGTTTTGGTGACATTGAAGTTTACAATGTTGTCCTTTCCCAAATAGTATATAGCAAGGAGATAAGAGTTTCGGTTCCTGGTGACAGTGGATCTTGAGAATTGTGCTGTCATCTGCAAAATTTTGTATTTGGTAAGAGGTCGTTCATATATAGAAGGAAGAGGGTCGATGAGAGAAGATTTGTTCTTCTGAAGATTTTCTAAAACAATAACTTGAAATTATCAAAGAACAAGCCCTAATCTGATGTAATTCTGTGATCTCCTCTTTTAAGGGGTTTGCAGCTGATGAACAGTCTGCATCCATGCCTACTATCTCTCTTGCTTCTGTAAGACTTTTTTATGTTGGCCCATATATACGAGAAGTTGGCTGGTCAACTATAGTATGTTACTACTGTATATGGGTGGTGGCTTGGGAAAGGAGAAACTTGGTTACATTTGATTTAAAAGCCCGTATGTTGTATTCCTTGGGAAATAAGTCAGGTGGAATGTTCCACAGTACCTCAGTAGCAAGGATGGAGGAGCAGGAAAAGAAATTTGATCTGTGGGTTTCAAGGTGTACCGTGAAAGGATATTCAGTGCCGGTGTGCATATTACAATGGGATTAGTACAGAGTGGGGAATTATTGTTGCTGTTTCAGATGAATATTTCACTTGGAGATGTATATAGATTATGTACATTTCAGAGAACATTCCAAATGGGTCAGTTATCAGTCTAATTGCTCTCCTCTTTACTGAATCAAGCATTTTGAGAGAGCTTTTAGGAGCCCCACTCCAAATGTGAGAGCAGTATTCAATAGCTGGGATTATTTTTGATTTTTATAATGTTAACAGCTGTTTAGTTGCAAAGTAGCATCTTGAGCAAAAGAGAAAAACCTAGATTTTTGGAAGATGAGGAGGCAATGGATCTGATGTGTTTATGTCACGAGAGGCTTGATATGAGGGTAATTCTGTGAAGAAATCTCATCTTGACAGACAATTTGAGTGTTATCAAAAACAATGCTGTCATGGTGAGAGATGGGTCAGTTATCAGTCTAATTGCTCTCCTCTTTACTGAGTCAAGCATTTTGAGAGAGCTTTTAGGAGCCCCACTCCAAATGTGAGAGCAGTATTCAATAGCTGAGCTTATTTTTGATTTTTATAATGTTAACAGCTGTTTAGTTGTGAAGTAGCATCTTGAGCAAAAGAGAAAACCTAGACTTTTGGAAGATGAGGATGCAATGGTTGTGATGTGTTTATCTCACGAGAGGCTTGATACGAGGGTAATTCTGAGAAGAAATCTCATCTTGTCTGAGAATTTGAGTGTTATCAAAAACAATGCTGGCAGAAAATGGTTCTTTTTTCAGAAATAAGACAGAGATTTGGTCTTCTGATGATTCTCTAAAAAAGAATAGGAATTTATCAAAGAAACAGCCGTAATGTAATCTAATCCTTTCGCCTCCTCTTTTAAGATGGCTGCAGCTGATGAATACTACATCCATGCCTCACTATCTACCTCTTTTGCTTCTATAATACCATTTTTTGTCAACAGGCCCATATTCGAGAGGTTGGTTAATTAACCTATGGTACATTAGTACCATATAATGGTGGTGAGTTGGGAAAGGAGAAACTTGTTTACATTTGATTTCAAAGCCTATATCAGGTGGAACGATTCTCAGTACTGCAATGGCAGGGATCAGAAGGAGGAAAAGAAACTTGTTCTGTGGGTTTCAATTCATATCATATCATATACTGTGAAATGATGTTGGGTGGCAGTTGTCCAATTGGCTTAGTACATAGTGGGGGAATTATTGGTGCTGTTTAAGGTGAACATTTCCCATGGAATATTTACAGAACATAAAAATTGCAGAGACCAGATGTTTATGTTAGGAGCCCCCCCACTCCAAATGTGAGAGCAGTATTCAATAGCTGGGCAGATTTGTGATTTATATAATGTTTACAGCTGTTTAGAGGTGAAGTAGCATCTTGAGCAAAATAGAAACCTAATTTTGTCAAGACGAGAATGCAATTGATGTGATTTGTTTATGCCAGGAGAAGCTTAATATGATAGTATTTCGGAGAAGAGAAATCTCATAGTGCCTGGGAATTTGATTGTTATCAAAAACAATGCTAGGGAAAATGGTTCTTTTTTGAGATATAGGACAGAACTGGGTTTTTACTAGAGTTGAATTTTACGAGGTTATCTGTTTCCCATTGGAGGATGGCTTGGGGTTAGCATTAAAGGCAGTGGCGATTCACGTTCTATGGGTTGAAATTAGTTCTACAGAGTAATGTTTGTCAAATGAAATGGAGAAGTGTAATATATGATCGTCTGCAAAACTCTGTATTGGATTAGAGGTCAACTGAAATAGGTGTTTGATATATAGAAGGAAGAGTGTCAGCAATAGATTTGTTCTGAAGATTGTCTAAAACAAGGATTGGAAATTATCAAAGAAAGAGCCCTAATCATATTTAATCCTGTGGCGTCCTCTCTTAAGAGAGTTGCAGCTGGTGAACAGTCTGCATCCATGCCTCTATCTCTCTTGCTTCTGTAAGACTTATTTATTTTGCCTCATATACAAGAGGTTGGCTGGTTAACCTATAGTACATGAGTACCATATATGGGTGTTGGGTTAGGAAAGGAGCAACTTGAGGGATAAAATACTTGAGGAATAAAAGGTTTGTGAAATGTACTGTGGTGTACTGTCATCAGAAAAGCTTGTGAAAAAACTGGAAGTCTGTGAGAGTGAGTGATTCATATACAAGAGAAAGAGAGTGGATGAAAGAACAGAACACTGGTGTAGTCCTTCATTGGTGGGATAATCTGAGGAGAATAAGCCATCTGCCATCACATGTAGTAAGTAACCCCTGAGACAGTCTAGTTGCGGAGTGAAGAAAGCAGATCATAGGTTGGCACTTTTGTAAGTAGGCTCCTGTACCAAACCTGATCAAATGCCTTTGAAATATGCAGGACAACCATGTGAATTTCTTGATACTTCTCTGTGACCTGACTTTATATGCAAATGGTGAAATCGAGCAGATCAGCGGCAGATTGGGTGTGGTGGAGTCCATGCTGCTGGTCAATGATTAGTTAGTATGTTACCAAGTTGTTCAAGAGTTACTTGCTAATGACCATCTCCCTCAATTTTAAAGAGCAATTGGAATGGGTGAATTTTACCACCTTTCTTTGGGATGGGCTGGATGTCAAAATTCCATGTTTTGAGATACATGGAATACACACCAGTTGAAAAGGATTGGTTGAACAGGTGATACAGCAGAGGTGGAGCAGAATTTGTTTCTCAGGGCAGAACCAGATGCCTTGTTTGTGATTGTTAAGTATACTTCATAATTGCTTCTGGCAGAACACTGGGACACATAAAGGGAGCCATTCCTTGTGGAGTAGAGAGAAATTTGCCCAGGTCAACAGCAAGAATTGGACGAGAATAGTGATGCAAGTAGTTTGGCCTTGTCTTTTGCTTAGATGACTAGACTACCACCTGGATGTGGGAGTGCTGTAAATTTGGTTGGAAGAAGTTTGCAACAAATTGCATTGGCAAGGGACCAGCAATGGCTGTCATTTGGGAAGGAGGAAAGTTTCTAGCTTTTGGATCTTTCAAAGTCTGACCCCAACCTGACTAAGATTCAGTTGTTTTATAGGTAGAGTGTCAGCTGGAGGTTTGGTAATCAGCCAATGGTAACCAGAGGATTTTTAATTTACAGCATTGACACTTTTTGTAAACACAGGCTTGGATAGTGCCTGAGAATTTGAAATGGATTAGGGGATAAATCATTCCTGAGAGTGAAATTTCTGTTATTCAGACTGAGCAGGTATCACAATCATAACTGAAGCAGAATTGAGATCATGGGAAGGAGGAATAGAAATCACTGAGGGCATGGCAGTTAGCACATTTGTAGTCCCAAAAGATGGGACCGCAGATTTCATCCCCATTATAGATAACCTTACTATTGGGGTAATTCGACTGCACAATATCGAGATGGATAGAGAGAACATTAAAAATCAAAGTTGTTGATGGATTTTGGAGCTAATATAAGGAGTATATGAAAAGGGCAGGTTGATTTGATAGAGAAATTTTTAGCAAAAGTAGATCAACCAGCTGGAATTCAAAGATTTGCAGTCTCTGCCATGGTTTGGTTCTGAAGATGAGTTTACATCTGTTTTTTATTTAGTGTTTTCTGAAAATTTTTAATAGTGAAATTGCAACAAGAAAAATGATTGCTATTCCCTCCATCTCTTCTTTACCCATCTGCATTCCCTTCTCCTCTGCACATCCATCTGCATGACCTTTCTTCCCACATAATCATCCTCCCTTCTTATCAAAAATCATCTCAACCTGACCTCTTGTATCTTGCAAGTTCATAACTTTCACCTTCCCCTATCATAGTAATTTCTCAGACGATCCTTATTCTGCTGTTATTTTCCCTCCATGCAACAGTATCCACAGCATGTCATAGCTGATCTCACTACTGTGCTGTACAATTTCCCTTTTAGATTGATCGTCACCCTCTTATTGCATATCACTTCAGCCATCTCTCTCTCTCTCTAGTTCCTCTATCCTGCTTGTATCTTGCATCCCACTTCCTTCTCAGCCTCACCATCCTCTTTCATTTTTCAACCTAAGTATCTAAAGCCACTGACCTTCCTGATGACATTTCCTTCCAACTCCAGATCTGTTTCCTGGTTGCCATCCACATTGCAACACATATACTCAGTATTACTTCTGCTCAGTCTCATACCTCTTTCTTCCAGTACTTTTCTCCAAATTTCCAGTTTAGCTGCCACTTCTTCTCTTTATTCTGCACACAGCATGATTTCATCTGCATACAATACAGTACAAGGTATGTCTTCTCTCACCTCTGCCATCACCACCTCCTTCACAATATTAAACAGAAACAGAATTAATGTTGACCTTTGAAGCAAGCCAACTGTCACTGGAAACCTTTTTTCTCTGCCAGGCAGGTTCGAGTTCTTGTCTTCACATTTCTGTACATCTCCTGCACCAACCTAACATATTGCTCTGGTACCGTCTTCTCCCTCAAACACATCCCGACTTCTTCCCTTGCATTCTATCATACACTTTCTCCAGATCTATACAGTAAAAACTAGGTGTAGCTCTTCTTGCTTCTCTCAAAACTTTTCCATCATCTGTCATAACACAAAGATAGCATCTGTTGTCGATTGACCAGTCATGAAGCGAAATTACTCCTTTGCAATCTCCACCTCCTTCCTCGGTGTTCTATCAAGAGCCCTCTCTAGGATCTTCCTTGAGTGGGACATCAACTTTATTCCTCTGTAATTCTTAGTCTTGGACATCCCCTTTACTCTTGTAGATGGGGATGACAGAACTTTCCCTCCATTCCTCAGGTATATTTAGCTATTGACAAACGTTTATTAACAGGTCCCACAGCAAGTCAATTCCCACATCCCCTAGTGCCT
The DNA here is from genome assembly GCF_054136105.1 of Typopeltis vanoorti. Taxonomy (NCBI): domain Eukaryota; kingdom Metazoa; phylum Arthropoda; class Arachnida; order Uropygi; family Thelyphonidae; genus Typopeltis; species Typopeltis vanoorti. The sequence goes on along the minus strand of NC_143555.1, from coordinate 85,069 downwards.
TCCATGTCTCCACAGGGATACTGTCAGTGCCTATCGATTTTCAATTCTTCATCCTCTTAATGGCTTCCTTTACTTCCACTCTACTCATGTTCTGCACCATCCCCACATTAGGCTTCCCCATCTTCTCTGTGAGTCCTTGCATTTTCTTCATTCAAAAGCCCTGCAAAGTATATATATTCTCCATCTGTTTCTTATATCCATATCCCTCCTTAATACCCTTCCTCCAGAGTGTTTTATCTTCCTCATATGGATGATGTCCATTGATGCCTTATTTCTAAATTTTGCCAATCGATAAAGCTTTCTCTGTCCTTCCTTTGTTTCTAATTGATGATAAAATCTTGATATGCCATTGCCTTTGCTTGTGCAACAACTCTTTTGGCTTCACGCTTTTCTCTCTGTACTTCTCTCTGTGCTCTTCAACTCTGGACTTGTCCCACTTCTGCTTTGCCTTCATCTTAGATGTTTGACCAAGCACAACAATTATACAGCATAGAATTACATTTGAATTATGTTTCCACCAGTCTTGTACACATTCTAGCCCATCCGAAATCCTCTCTAACACCTCCCTAAAATGGTTCCTCACTCACTCTTCTTTTAAGTGGAACCACTTAATTTTCTTCCTCCTATGGTTTCCAAATGTTCTTATCTTCGACTTTATTTTAAAGTCTGTGCACAGCAGCCGGTGTTGCTGTGCCATTTGATCTGTTTGGATTACTTTGTAATTTGTTACTGCCTTAATATGTCTTCTAGTCAAAATGTAGTCAATCTGTGAACTGTTCTTGCCACTTCTGAATGTTATCAAATGCTCTTCCCTCTTACAGAAGGAGTTCACAAGTACCAGATCAAATGCAACTGCAAAGTGCAAAATCCTCTTTCCTTCCTGGCTCATTATTTCCACTCCATTCCCCCTTTAACAGCCGCTATTCTTTCTCCCTATATGTCCGTTCAAATCTCCTCTGACAATCACTATCTCATTTTCTTCCAGTTCCCTCATTTCTTCATTTAGCACGTTCCAGAATTCATATTTGTTTCTGCTGTACAGCCAACTTGTTAGGTGTATTCACATGAGATGATCAGTTGCTCTTCTCCAAGACCCAGTTTCATTCACATGATCATGTCATTCCTCCTACCCACTTCCAGTATGTCACCTTTCTTTCTGCCACACACCACAATTCCGACACCATTTCTTCCCTCCTTATTCGCTCCAAAGTAGAACTATTTATACCCGTCTCCTAGTTCCTTTAACTTTACCCCCTTCCACCTTGTCTCCTGCACACATAGAATGGCCAACTTCCACTTAATCATCATGTCTGCCACCTCCCTTCCGCTTCCAGTCATGCTTCCAACATTTAACAATCCCCTCGTAACATTCTCCCCACTTGCTGGGATCGCTTCTTTAACCATACCCGTCCTTAATGCAATAGCCCTTGACAACTTCTTGTAGCTGTAGGACAATATGGCTGCAAATCGCTTAATGTGTATGCCATGCCTTTATATCACTTTCTTTTAGACTCATTTGATCATAGCTAGAGCTGACAGTGAAGTTTTATGACCAGATGCCCTTCCTGATGTTAACTATCACCATTTATCTGGGCTTGTACTGGTACCTACTGGGACTAGATGACCCTTTGGTGGTAGATGAAATGACATAGGAATATAGGAAAGAATAACCCCTAGCCCTACAATTCTATAATAGCATTGCGGTAAGGAGCAATATCAGAAGAAACAAGCAAAGAAAGAAGGGGAGATTACCAATCTACAGATAATAACAGATGTATATCACATGAAGTTACGCATGATACAGTGTTAGGTACCTTGGGTTTGCCATGCCTTTAGTGAGTACAGGCATGGTACCTTGTGTTGTTTGATATGCCTGTACTCACTAAAGTGAGTCCATGAAGATTCTCTAATCTGCTACTCTATATCTTTATATTTTAAGTATGTAATCATGGGGCGAAATAATTAATCGACGTCACCTGCTGTATTTTTTACAGGGTGGCCATAAAATAACTTTACCTCTTTCTGTAGCTAAAAGCAATAAACAGAATGAGACCAAATTTTATATTGAGACTTTTTGAAGGCATGGGGAGATGCTTTCCACGAAAAAAGATTTATTACCAAAAATTGCCGACAGGGGAAATTTTGGTGCTGACAGAGCTGTAAACAAACAGATAATTATATTAATGACATAAAATATAATAATAACATTTTGATGGTGTAAGTCACATCACCCATTCTAGCTGGTAGATGTTGCACTAAAATGATAACAAGAATAATAATAAACTGAAACAACTTGCGAGAGACACAGAAATTAAAGTAGTGATTGAACTCACAGGAAATAATGTTTTATTCATCCAGAATCAGTGTTTCCAGGACGACATACATGAATGTCAATGTGCTAATCTTTCTTGTGTACAATAAATTGCATCCAGTGTGTGACATGCTCTACAGCTGAGTGTGAGGTGACAGATTCCATGTTCATAACTGCATGTTTTAATGTTCTTCTTCAAGACATGAAAGTTAGGAAACCACCAACATACACAATCTATTTCAAAATTCCCCACCACCAAAATCAGATGGAGTGATGTTTGGGGATTTTTGGTAACACCATCAATTTCCCATGTAAAAATGATATAAACTAGTGGATTTCAGTATGTTGGGAGAAGTAGTAATGTCATGAATGGAATATAGGTGCCATTCCACATCAGTGCAGCAGAATGTGGCATCATGACAGTGACTAAGTGCAAAATATGCAGAACAATGCACCTTTTATTACCAGAGTTATGCAGACATTTCCTAAATATTTGCATATTGTAGAACCTGAAATTTGCATAATATTTAAGGTGGTCAAATACTTTTATCAACATAGTGGAATTGATCCCATACACTAGAGGTTGAATGACCTATAAGCATATCTGAGTGTAGATGTACTAAGAAAGTAATTTTTGAAATATTTGCAGGCTGTAGTTTTTACCCAGCTTTTATGGGAATACTTCATCATGAGGAAGCCAATTCCAGAGAATACGTTGACAGAATAAAAGAGGAAGAATAGAAGAAATTTATACTTTTTAAAGGGCCTGTGCAGCTCTATAGTGCTTGACTACACAAAACAAATTGAGGGTTCCAATCTCGTCACCCACAGCAGGAACATTTTCAAAGCATTTTTTACTGGTTCTGGGTCTCTGGCCCAGGCAATTGGGTTTTTTCTCCTGGCAACTTTGAGTTTTTGTCCTGTAAACTCGAGAAAATCGGCCTTTGAACCCACACTCTTTACAGACATTGAAAATATTGTGTTAGGGTTAGGGACCACAAGATGGTGGTCCCACCTTCTACACTGCATACCGATTAATTAGTGATAGCCATGTGTCAGCCATGTGTCTGATTGGCTACCAGTGGAGATTGAACTGCCCAGTCAGTCCCCAAAGTTAGAGGGGACTAAAATGTCCTTGTCTACAGGAACAAAAAGGCATTACCTGATTTTTAGAAGCAACTTTGGTATAGTTGCACAGTAAAGGGATACTGCAACTGCTGCTCTTATATTAGCAGGTTCAACAGGAAGATGATAAATGATGGTTGCTGATTCACTGGAGCAGTGATGATGGAAACACTTATAGAAGGATAATGCTGAAACACTGCACCTGTGGAACAAAGGTTGAAGTGAATCTTTAATTATAGGATTCATTTATTAGCCTAATTGCTTGCTCTGGTGGTGTTGAGTATTTTAAGGGAAGTTTTAGGTATACCACTCTAAACACTAAACAATCTAAAAATATTCTAAATGGTTGTGAATTTGGTATTTACTTAGATAAGAAATTGGGTGTAAAATGTCTCTTCAATGAAAGAGAATGCCAAGTTTCTTTGATGTTGAGGAGGCTCTTGATGTGATTTTTTATGCCAGAAAAGACTTGGTTAATGTTAGTCTAAGCAAAGAGATCTAATCTTGTCTGGTGATTTGTGTATTATTGAGGGTAAGGATAGGTGAAGTGGTATCTCTTGTGTAAGAAAAGGCAACTCTGTGATTTGGGAATATTCAACATGACAAGGTTGTCCTTACTCTATTGAAGGATAGTATGTATATCTATGTTTAAAGCACTAATTGATCTTTCAGAGTACTGCATGGTCTGTAAGAGGAGTGCAGTTTACTAATGCCTGGAAAGCGGTAAATAGGATTAGAGGTTATTGTGAATAATTCATTTATCTACAAGAGAAAGAGCAGATGATAGAGAGCTTTGAAGCAATCACACATTGGTGGCAAAGTTTGAAGAGAGGGAGCCATCTACCATATATTGCAGCAAATGATCAAGAAAGCTGACTACCTAGTTACAGAGTAACAAGGAGATGAATGGATGGCATAGTGTATCACAACCTTAAAATATCAAGGGATATGACAAAAGTTTCTCCAAACCATTCCATTGTATGTGACCAGTGGTGGTTATGTAAGCTGTGGATCTTGAAATGTGGAATTCATACTATACAGTGGTTTGAGGAAAAGAATGATTCAAGGAGGACAGCTTTATCTTTGAGTGAAGTAATAATGGTGCATCACGTTGAGAGACAAGTAGAAATGCAACAGAGCAGAAGCTGTATCCAATGGCCTTAACAAGGAGCAGAAGGCACTACTGCTGTTTAACAGTGACAAGTTTTCTGCTGCAGTAGTTTATAAAATTGGATATCTACTGATAACTGATTTGCATATGTTGACATCATCAGTTTCCTGATATGTGTTCAGGCTACTTAAGACAGCACAACATCATTGTTTTTATTATTGTTAAAAATCTATCTGCAGTTTTCCTTCAAATTAGTCTATTGCTTGTCAATATTTTGTAATATCTAACATTTTGTGCTTTTAAGGCAGTGCTAACTGAATCAATCCATCCAAACTGTGATCTTCCTGTGGGTCACTTCCTGACCATATTGGCATTATTTATTTAATTGTGTGGGGGATTTCTTCCCCGTCTGTTTGGAGAAAGTAGGTTCATCCACCTTAATGAGGGATTAGATAGATATATTTTAGACTGTACATCCATGTGTTCATGGAATGTGTTCACATGTTTTGAAGTATGAATAATCCAAATTGTGGTGAACAAGCTTCTACATCTATACGAGACTAGCTAACTCACCTTTAGTTGAAATAGACAAGAAATAAAGGTCCTTCACATCATGCATGGGAATCAATCCAGATTTTTCTGACCAAAGGCTTTGTCTATGGAGGTTCTATCTTGGCATGAAACACCTATTTTTCTAATATATCCCACCTATTTTATTTAAATCGCCTTATCAGCTTAGATTATCTCTGCTTACAAATTATTGAATGCTAACAATATTGAGTTCCTTTCTGATATCTTAATTTTTAATATAAACATATTCAAAATGAAGAAAGAAAAATAAAAAAGAACAAAGTGATACAAAGCTGTCATTGATGCTATCTGTTCAACTCCCTAACTTTTCTCAGAATCCTCATATCCGTTTTTGATTAAGTTCTTTTTTCTAACCCAACTCTCAGATCCATAACTTAAAACTGGTTTTAAGTTATGGATCTGAGGATTTAGGAGCATGTGTAAAGAAATTAGGTTCCATTCAATGATTTTCAGTAAGCAATACAAAATACTTGAAAAAGTGTTTACTAAAATAAAGAGCCAATAGGCTTCACTTTGGCGATTCAAAATTATATAAATTCAGTGGATATTAAATTCAGCATCATTTCAAAGCCAAATACAGAAACTATAAATGTTCTGTGCGAAAATGGAGAAGATAACTTTTGGAAATAAACTTGTTGCCATAGCCAAACCAAACATGATGCATGAATGCTCATAGTGCCTGTATATTTGCCTTTTATTGTTCCATTTTTAAACAGCTTTCACTGGTCTGGCAGCTTTCAAACTCAATGGTTATCATCAGAGACCAGGCAGAAACCTCAGAGAGCTAAAACTCTTAGAACTAAGGAACTTGTCGTTTCAGAGCTCTCTTAGGTTTCTGCCTAGTCTCTGATGAAATCATCTCTCAGACCAGTGAAACTTTTTTCGAATGGGCCAATAGGAAGCAAATAATATTGGGCATTTTGAGCATTTATGCTTCCTATTACGTCTGGCTAGGACAACATATAGTATGGCAGTGAGCATATTACTGCAAGCACTCTAGTCAATTTTAGCAGTTGAAAATTGTTTCATTTTATAAACTTATCTATTGAATATTGTATAATGTTTAAGAAAAAGAAAGAAAATTTATGCTTTGTAAAGGATAGAATAGATGTCTGTTTGGTTTTCTACTTTTCCGATAAGTTATTGTATGGCTGTGGAAATGTCTCAATTCCTCTTTGAAGGTTTAGTGCCTTGTTATCAGATCTCAAATCCCCTGTTAATAAGAGCAACAGCCGCTTCCAATGATTTCAATGGAGAGTGGATGTAGGACCAATCACACAACCTTTAAGCATCCAGTTGTTTTCAGCCCAGTGCACGTTTGCCATTTCGCTTGCAGTTCATAGTCCATGGTTAATATAATTTGGCTTTTCTTGTTCTGTATTATATCCTCTGTTTTCTGTTTGATTATTTAATTTTGAGGCCATACTAATACTAAATATGAATATATTTATATTTAGCATTGTTAATGCAGTTTTATTACAAAGTCGGGGACATCTGTGTCTATGAAGTCATTCACTGTCATGACTTGCCATCCCTTCCAATTGCAGTTTATTATATGTACAAAATTATGCAAAGCAGTGCTATTCTCAAATGAAGTGATGTAAACTGAATCATATCTGTAAAGTGAATAAGATTGAGCATTAGCAGTCAAGTCGGTGGAAAAGAGATGAAAGGAAGTCATTTGGTTCCTCATAGTCCATATTCATCTTCCATGTTTTTGAGAGCTTGATGACCCACCTGTAAGCTTGTCAGACATCCAGCATGTCTTACCATTTTTCACATTCCAGTCCGGTACTAGGAGAAAAATGAATTTTTACTCTACTCACTGAGCAACATATACTCAGGTAAATCTGATTTTTACCATCAACAATGGTGATGGGAAAAATCATTCCTTTGAAATTCTGCATATGTTGTATTAAAATAGCAACAGTATATCAGCTGCTCACTTAATAATACTTAGAACTAATTAATCTCCACTAGTACAAGAACTTACAATATCTTGAAGTAACTGATATGCAAGACTGCTGCTTGATTAATGATTCATTGGCACACAGACCATAAAGGTCATACTGTGCCACAGGTGAAATTTATAGCAGTTCACAAGGTCGCAACATAACTTTATAGCACGTAAGTTCTCCTTCATAGTCACTACAACCTTTTTGTCTTTATCACACATTTCATATTGTTTAATAAAAAACTGAAGAAACACACTGAACAATAATTTAACAATGTAACCAGGAACAGTGTAAAACATATTCCGCACTTGTGTACATCCAATACACAACTAATGAAGCTTGGAATTCTGCACTTTGCATTTCTCAACTTGAGTTATGCACATAGCACGTAGGAGGATTGTAGCTGACACCTGCTGGCAAAGTAAATTACATAACTTATTCCTCATTTTATCACGGAGAATTACTGTCTTATTATAATTTTCCATGATAAAATCCGGGCTTTGGATAGTACAGATGCTGGATAGTTGAGCGTCTACTGTAATATGTATGTACAAAAATTAAGTTAAACAGTGAAGCATTTGTATGAATTCCTTGTAATGTTAAAAATGTCATGAAATTTTTGTCTAGTAAAATTTCCCTCAGTGTATATGGCTTGGCGAGATAATTAAAAACATAATTACTATCTCATGTGATATGCTATAACAACATTATTCCACTATATTACAAATGGTAAGATGCATGTTTAATTTTTACATGCAGTTTCATCATCAGCGTTTGATAAATGATGTGTAAGATGAGTGTGCTTTATACAGAGCCTAGCACAAACAATTATTAATGTTTGTGTTATTAATGGATTTAGGTTTTTCAGCAGAAAAACCTAAATCCATTAATAACAGTGCAATTGATCATATTTTTGGTCATGCCCTTATTAATGGATTCAGGTTTTCAGCATAAAAATACACTGTGTGTCTCTGCTGAAAATGCAGCAGAGACAGTAAATTGTAAACTTCATCAACATACAGAGAATTGCCTACAACTTGATGATGTTGTTTAGTGATTGATTTAATTTTGATAGCCAAATGGACCACACTTAAAAGAACCTTTGTGAACACCCTGTTCTTCACGATATTTCCAACATAAAACTCAGTTAGGCCGAAATTATTTAATAAATGGGAAGTTATCCTCTGAGACCTCAGTTATAACTTAAATCTCACAGGTCTCTTAATATGCCTTATATCTATGCTGTCATAATCTTTTCCCATGTCAAATAATAATGAGATCAGATGTCCTTGTTTGTGGAATGTATCACTTATACAAGTACATAAATGAACCAATGGACCAAAGTCAAATGAAGTCTACAAAAGCCACATTGGGTATTCAATGGAAGTTTGTTCCTTTCTAACTGAGGTCAGTTTTCAATCATTTTCTCTTATACCATATAAAGGCAGGTGGAAAGATAATTGTTTGCTTGTGTTGCATTCTTTCCTGTGTTTTGGATACAGATGACAACAGACTTATGTCAAGAATATTCTTCTGAAATATAATTAGAGAAGTACATCCATAGAAAAACGTTTTATCATTTCATAATGGATGTCATGACAACCTACTAAACTAGGGTGAAAAAAAGATCTTTTTTTTACTCCTTAACACATTGCTGATGTGTACTTTGTACTTTATTTATATGAGTACTCTTCTGCAGTCCAATGAATCCATGCATCACCCACTATATCCATTAACATAATACATATCATATATCTTAAAACTATTGACTGTTTGAGTGCTCACAACCATCTGTGGCAATCCATTTCACTCTTTTGCAACTCATATCAACACTTTCTCATTATGGCCCCTTTGTTTTTCCCCTACTTCCCATGTTTTGAGAAATTTCTTACTTCTCAATCTTAGCATCCATATAGTAGCTCCTCAGCATCGAAGTAATGCTCTGAGCAATTTTGCCAACTCTTGTAATATATGTTCTGAATTTCAAATCTTTATTCACCATCATCCCCAGATCTCCAGCCTCATCAATTTAGTTTGAACTAGTAACTTCAGTATGATGCAAAGTGTAATCTTTTCATTCTGATGTGCATTGAATTGAAAACATTGAATTGAAAACATTGAATTGAAAACAAGTATCCTTCGCTTACACTGTTAATTTCTTTAAATCATCCTGTAAGATATCTCCACCTTTTATTTCACGCAACCACTGCATTCAACAGTGTTGCATTATCAGGAAACAAAATTCACTACCCACTTCTATGAACTACAAGGCATTCATCCTGCACATTCTTTTCGTTGGCAATCATTCCAGTTTTTCTAATTCTGTACTATCCTACCGAGGTAGTAGACTCATCATTTTTTATTTCTTACTCTTTATTTTAGCTTCTTTTAGCAAATCTCATATCATTTCACATTGCATATTTCTCAACTTTCAAATCATTTGAGCCCGCATTTATTCTGAAAACTTAAAGTTCCCTAATCTTTGCACCTTGAAAACATGCTTTGTCACTTTCTTGTTAATTGTACCACTTAATATGAAATCTCTATACAATGCTATCTCTTTTCTCCAAGTTTCTCACACTTTTATGTTTTTCATGTTTTATCATCTGAAGAAGTCTGCATTTCTGTGCAATTTCTCTTCCTGCTGGCATCTCCTCCACATTATTATTTCTACTACTTCCTTTGAACAATTATTCATATTCATGCACTATTATTTTCTGCTCTGCTTACATGCTCACAACACTTCTACAAACCTAGCTTATTTTTATAGTCTGAAATTATATATTATATGAAATTTTATAGTCTGAGTTGTCTGAAACATTTCAGATCTCCATTCCACTCTCATCAACAATATCAATGACTTAGTCACTATTTTTCTTATATGCATTTGTCCAATAACAAAAATCAGTTATATAAGAAAAATGGTGAAAAATGCATATAACAAAAATCAGTGCCATAATATTTTTGAAAAATATCACATACTAATAATAATGGTCACAACTAAACAACACAGTCAGAAGTAAACAAATACCACCAATTTCATTTAGCAATATCAAAATCGAATACAAAATGACTTATCTCAGCAAAATTTGTATGGTAGCCTTTACTGAGGAATGTCTGTGACCTCTGTTGTTAACTAAAATTGTTTCTGACATTTCCATAAAGCATACTTTATCTCGAGCACATTTAAAAGCTACAGAGATTGATGCTGTGTGTTATCTATGAAGTACAAACTTTTTTGGCTGTATCGCACACTTATTTCAACCCAGGCTTTGCATAGTTTGAATTGAGGCTGTTGCCACTTGCACAACACAACCTGTTTTGGACTTTACTGCTTCATTGGAAATGGAAGGGGAGCAGTAGGTGAGATATATTTTAAAATATGAGTCAGTTTGCATGTGGAAGGTGTTGAGTCCATTATACAAAAGATAGTTCACTATTCTCAGGAACTAATTCAATGACAAGATGTCCATTTGGGTTCAAATTGCCCCACATTATTTGGTGATCCACATAAGAGGATCTTGCGACAGGTATGATTGCTAACTTCCTTTTTCTGTTCCCATATGTGTTTTGTTCTGATATTATTTTTTGCATTTTTTGCATCTCTAAAAATTCGGACGATCCGTCGACCACATAAGGGTGGCAGAAAGACTGCCCATCTCGGTATTGGCTCCACTCAGTGATGGCCTTCCACCAGCACACCACCAAACTAAACCGCTCATATTCCAAAGAAAAGCATTAAGAACAGTTGGGTTGGGTTGGGTTGGGTTGGGTTGGGTTGGGTTGGGTTGGGTTGGGTTGGGTTGGGTTGGGTTGGGTTGGGTTGGGTTGGGTTGGGTTGGGTTGGGTTGGGTTGGGTTGGGTTGGGTTGGGTTGGGTTGGGTTGGGTTGGGTTGGGTTGGGTTGGGTTGGGTTGGGTTGGGTTGGGTTGGGTTGGGTTGGGTTGGGTTGGGTTGGGTTGGGTTGGGTTGGGTTGGGTTGGGTTGGGTTGGGTTGGGTTGGGTTGGGTTGGGTTGGGTTGGGTTGGGTTGGGTTGGGTTGGGTTGGGTTGGGTTGGGTTGGGTTGGGTTGGGTTGGGTTGGGTTGGGTTGGGTTGGGTTGGGTTGGGTTGGGTTGGGTTGGGTTGGGTTGGGTTGGGTTGGGTTGGGTTGGGTTGGGTTGGGTTGGGTTGGGTTGGGTTGGGTTGGGTTGGGTTGGGTTGGGTTGGGTTGGGTTGGGTTGGGTTGGGTTGGGTTGGGTTGGGTTGGGTTGGGTTGGGTTGGGTTGGGTTGGGTTGGGTTGGGTTGGGTTGGGTTGGGTTGGGTTGGGTTGGGTTGGGTTGGGTTGGGTTGGGTTGGGTTGGGTTGGGTTGGGTTGGGTTGGGTTGGGTTGGGTTGGGTTGGGTTGGGTTGGGTTGGGTTGGGTTGGGTTGGGTTGGGTTGGGTTGGGTTGGGTTGGGTGGGTGGGGGGGGGGGGGGGTGGGGGGGGGGGGGGGTGGGGGGGGGGGGGGGTGGGGGGGGGGGGGGGTGGGGGGGGGGGGGGGTGGGGGGGGGGGGGGGTGGGGGGGGGGGGGGGTGGGGGGGGGGGGGGGTGGGGGGGGGGGGGGGTGGGGGGGGGGGGGGGTGGGGGGGGGGGGGGGTGGGGGGGGGGGGGGGTGGGGGGGGGGGGGGGTGGGGGGGGGGGGGGGTGGGGGGGGGGGGGGGTGGGGGGGGGGGGGGGTGGGGGGGGGGGGGGGTGGGGGGGGGGGGGGGTGGGGGGGGGGGGGGGTGGGGGGGGGGGGGGGTGGGGGGGGGGGGGGGTGGGGGGGGGGGGGGGTGGGGGGGGGGGGGGGTGGGGGGGGGGGGGGGTGGGGGGGGGGGGGGGTGGGGGGGGGGGGGGGTGGGGGGGGGGGGGGGTGGGGGGGGGGGGGGGTGGGGGGGGGGGGGGGTGGGGGGGGGGGGGGGTGGGGGGGGGGGGGGGTTGCAGCATATGGGAATGGACATAGGGTTGGTGAGATGGATAGGAGGGTGGTTGATGGAGAGATATCAGAGAGTGGTTTACTCGGGAGTAGAGTCCACAAGACGGCCTGTGACTAGTGGTGTGCCACAAGGATCTGTTCTTGGACCACTGCTGTTTAATTTGTTCATAAATGATATAGGAAATGATCTGAGAGGAACAGTTCATTTGTTTGCGGATGATGCGAATTTGGGTAGGGCAATAGTGAATGCAGATGACGTCAAAATTTTGCAGGATGATTTGGATAGATTGGAGGTCTGGGCTAAGGAGAATGGATGTCAGTTTAATGTGGCAAAATGTAAGGTTATGCATTTTGGGGTGAAAAGATTGGCGGCAGTTTACTGCATTGGTGGAACCGTGCTCCAGGAAATTGATGAGGCACGAGATTTAGGAGTGTTGGTAGATAAGGAATTGAAATTTAGGGGACACATTGCAAAAGTGACCAAAACAGCTCATCAAATCACTTGGTTGCTGAAGAATACGATGACAAGCAGAGACAAGCAGGTTATTGTTCTTCTGTATCGAGCCTTGATAAGACCCCATGTAGACTACTGTGCTCAGATTTGGTCACCTAGGTTTCTTCTTGATGGGGAGGAGGTGGAGAGGATCCAGAGGCGAGTGACCAAGATGATAGCAGGTCTGTGGAATGAACCGTATGAGAACAGGTTGAGGATTTGTGGGTTGCAAAAATTGGTTGATAGGCGGAGGAGGGGAGATATGATTGAGACATTCAAATTACTGAAGGGTTTCTATAAAATTAATTCAGAAGATATTTTTGAGAACAGGGCTGGTTTTGGGAGGACTAGGGGACATCCATGGAAACTGGGCAAAAGTGTAGTTAGTAAAGGTGTTAGAGCTGGGTTCTTTACTTTTAGAGTAGTGAATGAGTGGAATGCGCTCCCTGAGTCTGTGGTGGATGCTGTGACAGTGAGTGAGTTTAAGGCGAGGTATGATAGATACTGTATGAATGTCAAATAGTTGTGATGAATATGATTTGGGGCCTCCCTCGATGAGTCCAATGACTCCCTGGAGTTGCCTGTAATAATAGTAATAATAATAATAGTAATATGTGTTGCGCAGTGGGCGGTGGCCAGGAGACAGACCTGGAGCTGGAAGGAAATGTCATCAGGAAGGTGAGAGACTTTAGATACTTAGGTTCGACAGTGGAAGAAGATGGAGGAGGTGAGAAGGAAGTGGGATGCAGGATACAAGCAGGTTGGAGGAACTGGAGGGAGATGGCTGGAGTGTTATGTTAGGTTAGGTTAGAGTATGTTTAGAGTATGAGCTAGTTTAGAGTATGTTCTCCATGTATTCCTATATTATTATTAATTTTCGTGTTTCCAATTCTTGCATTTAAGTCTCTTGCTAAAATTATGTAATCATTTTTATTTATTTTATTATACATGTTTTTTAGCTGATTATAAAATTCAATATTATCCTATTCTCTTCCTTCTTCTGCGGTATACAAACCAATTATTGTTAAATAGTCTCTATATATTTTTATTCTAGCTTCTATTATTCTTTCATTCCATAATTAATAATATTTTAACTGTTTTTTACAAATATATTTTCTAGATGTTTGTACTAAACAGGAATAGGAGGTGTTACATTTGAGGGCGGTGATGTACACTTAACATCCAATCATATTTCCTTTTGTAACTGTGAACTACGATCGTAATTATTATTATAGTATTATTATTATTCATGATACATGAATTATGGTGTTAAATCAATTTCACATTAAGCATATTATAATGATGTTAATTAGACTGTTTTTCAGTCTCATGAAAGAAAATGAAGTACTACTGCTTAAAGGTTCCATTATGTGCATGCAATTTATCTGAGACAATCAAATGTTAAAAAAAGATAGAGAAATTAAGTTTGCGATGAATTTGAATTCATGGATATAAACTTCATGTTAATAGTGTCACAGTTATGCTGCACGTTCTTTCAGCGTACACTTCGGGAATTTGGTAATGATTTTTTTAGCGATATGAATTTGAACATTTATTGTTTTTAATATGCATTTCACATAACAAACGCGGTTGCTGTAGATTTTCTTTGTTAATGCAGAGTTAAACATGTTTGCAACCAAAAGGTTGTGACGTCACAATCAAAGTGGTCCTATACAGGCGATGAACCATCTGATTCTTTGTCTATTACTCTTGAGGGCCAATGGAGTGTACTTCATTTAAAGAAAGAGAATCATAAGTTTAAAAAGAATTTTCCAATCCCACTACCACGATATCGGTGTTATAAAATATGTAAGTACCTTGCGAATGCTGTTGTGTGATTTATTGATAAAATATATTAGATACAGAATTTTTTTCTACATCAGGGTGGGAGGTAGGTAGAGAGTATACAGTGAAAGAGTCAATCAGACAGAAAGTGAAGACGAATTGGACAAATGTTTAATATGTATAAAGCTTTTGCAGCAGACACAGACATCAGTTTCACATGACCAGAATCATTAAAAAAACACACAGAAAATGACCTCATATATATTTTTTCATATTTAACTATTAATAATGATTAAATTACAACATTATAATACGACTGTAAATGAATATTATACATATTTTAATAATTTATTTATATTTAATCTGCATAACTCGCACCTGTTTGTGACATTTGAACATATTTTTCTACAAATTTCAGCCCACAACCAACTCATTGCATGGCCTATTTTATTCAATAGGTGGGATTATTTTTTAAATGCAATATTTGTGAACGCGCTATTAGATTTTTTTTACTTAATTTAATATAACTAGTAATTAAAGAAGGTTATCAATAATAATACTTTCATGTTGTTTTTTTATCGTGCATAATAAGAAGTTAAATTGTTTGTTTTTTCTTCTGCTACAAACCGATTACCGCTAATATTTTCTTAATCGAAACCACTCATACATAATTAAAATAATGATTAATTAGAAAATTAAAAAATAATAAAAAACGATAATAAAAATAAAATTAATAAAAATAAAATTAATAAAAAACGATACAACGCACCACTGGAATTGCATTACATTAAAGAGCGAAATGTTGTTCTGAAAGTAGAGAATAATAAGAACATCTTACATCAGTTTGGTACTTTTCAGTGGGTGTGCAAATTACGAAATTGATGAATTCTGATGATAATACTGGTAGTACTAAGAGTGAAGGGATGTCGAGCTGGTGTCATTCCCCCCCCTCCCGATTTCGAAATCGCAGTTGGGATTTTTGAAGAGAATGAGATAAACATAACTTGTTTATATTTTGCTGTTGTTTGAGTTTGTTCTTGTGGTTTCTGTGTTTTACATGATACAGATATTTTTTAGATATTTAAATAGTTTCATACTAATAAGTACGTAGTGTCTTGGATTTTTATGTTCAGGATTCTGTGTTTTGCTGTAAGAGATTCGGTTATTGAGTTACTTCAGTTATTGTGCTTTGGAGGAGTTACTGACTCATCCGAAGCACAGATATTAGAAGACTAGGTATATACACGTAATAAGCAGCAACATGTTTTGATTAATATGGTGCTGGTCCACCGTAGACATCTAATACAGCATGCATTCTTCGAGGGAGAGACTGTCAGTGCTTAGAATTTTACACCATTCGTCCAGAGAAAGGTTGCATCAATTCGCCTTTGTTTGTTTTGGAGGTCGGAAACGTTGCCTGTAAGTCACTTTAAAATGTCCGATTAGTGTTCTATAGGATTTACGTGTGGCGATTGGGAGGGCCAGGCAGACAGGACAACTCGCCGTCATGTTTCGCAACCACTGGGTGACTACATTTGCTCGTTGAATGGGAGCCCTATTTTGTTGAAACGTGGCTGGTTGCCCATGAGAAAAGTGTGTCAACATGGGATGAAGATGATTACTTTTCACTGAAAGACAAAGTGCAGCATCGGCTTTGCCTTCATGAACCCAAACCATGCCATGAGAATCTGCCCCAGACTGTTATAGAACCACGAAACCTTTCACAGTTAGAAACAAGCACTGCGGCTGGTAAGCTTCCTTTCTCCATACTTCCTCCGGCTGACTCCATACACGTATTCGTCCGTTTGCAGCAAAAACTATGAGCGTGGATTCATCGGACCATTTCACATCCCTCCACTGTTGTGTAGTGCACAGCCTGTGATGTTTGCAGTATTGGACGTGACGACGTGCGTTGACGGGAGTGACCAAAGGCTTGCATAAGTCAATTCGACCGTCATGCGTAGAACTCTGTGTAGTTCGCAGCGCAGTTTTTGTTGAAATGGGTTTCTGACTTTCGATGTCTAATTTTTCGCTCAGTTGCTCAGCAGTAGCTTGCCTATTTTCCATGGTATAGAGCACTAATGCTTGAACGTCCTGCTCTTAGAGTAAGCTCTTTCATCCACTATTGCATTTCGCTGATGATGTTTGTCTTGCCGACCAGCATGCTGACATTGCTTTAGAGACTGTTCCTCATCTAACATGTGCAATTTTAGCTGTTCTGGTCAGAGATGTTCCTGCCAGCCTGGCTCCAACAATCACACCCCTTTCAAAGTCACTGAGGTCCTCGGGAGGTCACTTGCATATGTACTGCATGTGTTTCATGCATCGTAGAAGCAGTATTGCACCTGCCTCTAACGCGACCAGATAGCTCAGTGTTTCCATTAGTTAGTCCATTACCTGTATGTAAACGTAGACGCCTATGTATAACGGACGGATTACAAAAACTATATCGCGAAAAATGGTGGTTATGTAAATTAGTAACGGTTCATATCAAAAATTTCTTAATAATCCTTGATATGAAGGTATGTAAATTTAAATAAACATTTTGTTCAGAGATTATAACATCCTAGCTATGAGAAGGGCGAGGATGGTCAGCATTAATTAAACCGAGCGAAGAGAGTGAAAAAAAAAAACGTGCTAATCACGTGAGCAGCGTAAGGTTAATGGTTGTAGTGATGCGACTGAAAATTACCAAAGCAGCTTGGAAATAGAGATAGTGTTAGCATATTCATGTACATTCATCCAGGAGATCCTAAGAGATGTACCTTTGCAGAAACTGGCAAATGTAAAGCGACTGGAAATAAAATAGAAACTCAGAAAGATTGTTTCAGCGAAGTAAGAGGATTTGGAAGCGACTCGCTCATGATTTTTTAAAGGCGCACTTGTAGTATGGTAGTATTGTACCCAAGTTGATGAAACTATGAAGACGTCATGTGTTTCAGGAGTCAAAATTCTGGATGCCACTAAGTTAGTCTGGATGGGAGGAGCAGGAGGGTAATTTATCCTTTGCCTATCAGGTACATCATACATATGATGCACAGAATAAGTAAAGAGTGGAATGGTTAGGAGAAAGCGATCGAAAGGTAAATATTTTTCTCTTTGCGAGATAAAAGCAAACTTGATTGTAATTTTGATGTCTATTATGCTATATTTTTCTGTTTTAAAATTTTTGTCTTTCTTTCTTTCTTTCCTACTTATCTGCTTCCCCCAATGAAAAAGCCATGTAAATAGTTCTGATAATTATCAAAGGAGATCATTGTTAAAGATACCAAGCTGTTTTAAACTTGGTTTTACTCCATTTCCCAAGTAAGCAAACAGACAAATAAGTCAAGTTTGCACCTGTATGTAGCGTGAGTCTAACCTACCTACAAGGTACTGCAAGTCGTAGTAAAGGTGGAATAAGCTCTGATCACTATTCTTAATATTTTCCCTTAATGCAAAACCCATCTCCTGGAGGGGATGTATGATGCTATGCATTAAAGGGAAGGGGCCACTACCCAGTGGTAAAAATGATACTTATTAACATATAACATAAAATTAAACTATAATACTAATTAAAATATATTATACCCAAGGTTAAAAACTTTCTACATCTATCTCTTATCCTGAGATTTTTATTCAACAAGGTCAAAGCACCTTTTGGTAACTTGTTTTGGTAAAATACTTATAAGCTCTGTATTATTTAACCTTGGTATTTCTAAGCCTGGCTCCCACTGATGGGACCTCAATAAAGGTCGAAACAGATCTGGGTACTGGGTACATTAAAGGCCCCTTGCCTTTAATGCATAGCATCATACATATCCTCAAGGAGATAGGCTTTTCATTAAGGGTAAATATTAAGAATAGTGATCAGATCTTATTCCACCTTTATCACGAGTTGCCTAGACTTGCATTACCTTGTGGGACAGTTAGACTCAAACTACGTGCAGGTGCAAATTTGACTGACTGATTATTCTATTTGCTTACCTGAGAAATGAAGAAAAACCGAGTTTAAAATAGCTTGGCATCTTTTAACATCTATTATACCCAAGGTAAAAAACTTTCTACAAAGGAGATCATTTTTATCTTAAATATAACAAAGTGATTCAGTCGCTCATCTCAAAGTAAAGCAGAAATAAATACAATGTGTTCTTATTCTTTTCTCTTTTTTTTTTCAGGGAAAGTAAAAGCGATACTTCAAGAATGAGAAATCGTTGGATGCCATTTCGGTGAGTATGACATAAATTAAACAAATTATTTTCCTTGTGACGTCCTTGAGAATTAATTCCAGCAGGTATTTCTACCTCCACTTGGATGGAGATTGAAATTTTCCTTGCTCCTGCCTGCTATCTATTCATCTTCACCAACACATTATCACCGTTCAATTTTAGATCCGTTTCATGCAACAGGATTTCCGCGTTATTTATTCCTCATTCCACTCAGATACCAAATGTTATCAACTTTTAGCGAGTGGGAATCGTATAGAAATAACATTTCATGACAGTGCATTACACATTTATTTTTAACGCTTTATCTCGGATAAATTATATGATTATAATAATAATGTTCTATACAAAAGAAAAAATCATTTTATTATTAAATGAAGTATTTTGTCTCCTAATACATCACTTTTATTACAATCAGCTATAAGAAACCATAACAAATGTTGTGAAAAAAGATTGTGTGTGGTGGGGTGTTATTTTTTTTATATTTGTTATTAATTTTTTATATACTTGACGTTGAGTAGGAATATTACTGTTAAGAGACTGTTACTGACTGGAGAGAAAGTCAAATGAAGGAATTAAAAAGTAATTTATTTCTAATAAATTGAATAATAATAATAATAATAATAATAATAATAATAATAATAATAATAATAATAATAATAATAACGTAGTTACATAGTAATATCACATATTTTACTATGTTACATCGTAATATTATTATGTTATTATTATGAGGATTAGTTGATCATACACTTACCTAATGACGGTGGTCTAAAAAGTTCTCGGCCTAACAATGAAAAAACGAATTTATAATTATAAAATTATTTTCCTTTTTCCACATAATCTGCCTTAAGACTAATACATTTATTCGACTGATGCCCCAGCGCCATTATCCCTGCAGTGGTTCTCAGGAAGATCTGCAAATACCCCTCTACAGCTGCAACCACCTCTTGATTCGAAGAAAAACGCTGACCAGCAAGGAAGAGTTTTAGTTTTGGGAAGAGACAGAAGTCAGAGGGAGCCAAATCTGGGGAATAGAGTGGACGTTCCAACAATTCCTGCTGCAGATCCCTTAATTTTCCCATTGCCAAAACACCTTTGTGGGCAGGTGCATTGTCCTGATGAAAGATGATTTTTTATTCTGCAAACCGGGTCTTTTCTCACGTATTTTTTCGTCTAGTCTGGTAAAAATATCGGAATAATATTCTCCAGTTATATTTTACCTTTTTCAAGATAATTAATAAACAAATTGCCTTTAGCATTCCAAAACACCGATGTCATGACCTTTCCTGCTGAAGGAACCAACTTTGTCTTCTTTGCATGAACAACCGGAATCTGTCCACTGTTTACGAGCAAGCCTCAGCACCCATCTTGCACAAAGCTTTTTCATATGCAATTCTGCATGCAAAACATATCCTACAAGTTCGTTTGAAATGCTTATATTCTCAGTAATTTCACACAATTTCACTCGCCGGTCATCCAATACTATATCTTGCACTTGATCAATTATTTCTGCTTTAGTCACACTTTTGGACATCCTTCACGTTGATCTTTGTTAGAGGAAAGTACATGGTTTGCTCTTGACCGTGAGATAATAATTTTGGTTGCCCCTAATAGGGAGGAAGCAACTTTTTTTGAGTTGTATGATGTTTGTGAAGTCACAGTTCTTCTTCCCAACAGGTATTAGGCCTAGTGACCTGTTATGGAGCTACCTTTAGTCCTCCTAAGCCGCACCCATCCCTAGGATAGGTTGGCTAGCCCTCTGCCTCCCGGTGTGTGTCCTATGTCTATAGCTCCGTGTATTCAAGTGAAGAAAAAGCCCAGATAAACTGAGGAGAAAAAAACCCTGCAGACCACGTCCAAAACCGGCTAACTCAGCTGTCTGAGAAAGATCCTTAAGCTCCTCACGTCGGCGATGAGAATCGAACCTAGGACACTCCTTCCCCAGCCATATGGTTGCAAAGCGCATAGCCACTTGGCTAACGATGGGTGAAGTCATAGTTAAATTATAATAATCCCCGCACATTAATATATTAACATTTAATACTAAAACAAATTAATAAAAATAACCCCGAAACCCTCCATAAGGATAACTGTCTTCTTATTAAAAGTCAGAAGTAAAAGAGAAGACGGATAAAAAAATGAGAAAAAGTGATTTAAAGTTCAAATTTAATAATTTGAAATTAAAATAATAATTTTAGGGTATGACGACGGGTATTGGGACTTGCTTTCTTCCTGATCCTTTAGACAATATTTATAATTATGGGGAAAGCCACAAATTTTGTTACTAATATAATTTTTTGAATAAATACTAGTCGACTGGTCTCCTGTTTACGAGTTCTGTTAGTTAATGTGCTGCTTTGATCGATCGTTGAAGATTCATTTGAAAATACACGAGGGAGGTGACGCAGCTTTTACTAACTCTTTCCACAGTTATTGTTTTGTTTTCGGAGCTGTCTTCAGTAGTTAAATGTTGAATAGACTTTGTTTAGTGCCGACTGATTACAGATGACCTTATTTTTGGTTTTCGTATGCTTATTACGATTGTAGCAATTTACTCAGTTCATCTCGAACTCATTTCGTAGGCATTCGCTGAGCTTTTGAGAAGAATCGACAACTGTCAGTCCCCCTTGTAATCCTGTTAGTGATAGTAGAATTTATTGCAGTTAAAACATCTCAGAAGTCCTACGTAGTCGGCACAGTGGAAAATTCTTCACAGCATTTTAAAACCGATTTCAACAATTTCATCCCCAACATTGGATCTACTTCAATAATTAGGCTTCCCTTGTTCGTTCTGTTTTTATTTGTGATGATATTTTCTGTAATCTTTGCGTCTCCAACGAAAAGCTCTTCGTTCTGTAAGCGTGTTGCACTGTTGGTATCGATTACACCGAGAATATGGTAGAAAATTAGTCTTAGTGGGATTTGCAACTAATATTTTTACATTCCTTAGAGATTTCGTTATGCAGTAGGTCAATGACTGTTTATGACTGGGATTCGATTAACTCTCCTCCATTATCAATACTTTTCACTTTTGTGATTCCGATTTTGATTTTTCTTGGGTACATTTTTTTTTCATTCTGATAGTTTTGTTTCTTTGCTGTTTAGATCAGATATCATCATTAATTTATAGCAAGGATGGTTTTCATATTCGTCATTTTTTACCATTGCTTTTAACAACTTGTGAGTGTAGCTGGGTAGGCTGCGCTAAATTAGCCTGTAGTTGACGGTAGTTCTTTTGATATTTTGTTTTCATTTTTTTTTTCATTTTATTGAATACCTTCTTTAGCTCACTCACTGCGATTATGACGTCATTTTTTAAATGATTTCTTAAATTACTGTTGATTTTGGCAACATTATGCAACGCATCGAGAGCTTTTTTCGAACTCGATTTCGTTACTTGCCGCCATTTTGGTGTTACCTTTTAATAGAAATGTTCACAGTATAATTTTCCACTTGAGCTGCTCAGCTTCTGTGAGGCACAAAGTTTAAGAAAATATACTTACAGTTTTACTACTTTTATTTGGCTCCCACCCACAAAAGGTTTATTTAGAAACATATAGAACGTTCGTACTGTAGGCTGGCTAAGGATTTTTTTATCGATTTCCTATGCTGTTTTGTATTTTAGTCATGTTTTACATACTCTGGAAACTCTGCTATAAAGACCAAACAGCGAAGGTTTACAAACCACTTCAGGCCTGCAATAAGCAGGCCTGCGGTGTGACACTGGACGAGGAAATTCATCTCCCGTCTAAATGACAGTCACAACCCACCACGGCCACAACAGAATTCGAACTCGCAGCATGCTAGCTGGAGAGCAGTATGCTAGTTTCTCGGCCAACCTGCCTGGTAATTCCTTCGCCAACACAGAATATATCTCTATTTTAATATTGGATTGTTTTGTTGAGACTTCCAAGCTGAATGCAGAGACATATCTCAACAACGAGGTTTTTCCTCATCTTCCTTGTTGATGTAAAAAAATGCATTAGAAATAGATCGCTTAAGAAATATAAACATAATAAACAAAACTCAATCTTTGTAACTTTCTCTCGCGGTG